>NC_050596.1:25069596-25354596 GCF_013368585.1 Megalops cyprinoides
GGTGACTTAAGAACACAGTATCAGAATTACTTAAAGCCACTAAGTCCCTCAGCGCTCGATGAGGTAGTCAAGTGTTTGATTTAAGCACCATGTTACCCTTGGGAGCTCAGAGTCAGGGTTGGGTCAGGGGTGTGGTTTAGGGCCAGTCTTTGGGGTCTGAGTGGAAAGTGGGAGACAAAACCACAGACGGTGGATGGTTTAACCAGAGGAGCCTGAACAAAGGTCTCTGGTGAACCGCTGCTGTTCCCCGGTGTGAGATGGCTCACGGTGGCTTTCACGCGTTGCTACCGTACACACCTCGCTGACGTCAATGCCGTTGTTGACGGACCAGGTGGTCTGGAAGCACTCCATCACGCGCTGCTCCAGCGACTTGGGCAGGCGGTGCACGCGGATGAAGTCCTTCAGGTCCTTGGTGCGGGTGTGGTAGAGGGATCGGCGGGAGTACATGCGCTGGATGATGGCCGTCACGTTCCCAAAGACCACTGCGTGCATCAGGGCTGCAGGGGGAAGAGAGGCAGGCAGACGTAATGCTAAATCTTTTGGCCAGTCCAACACAGCATGCATGACTGCACTATATATATATTGCATATATGTGGGTGCATATGTGCATGAGCACAGTATATTAGCATATTATTCTCAAATATTCTTCCAATGAGCACATTTAATTATCAACTCATATACTGGCAGACAATTCATATACTGCCTTTGTTGCCGTTGTATGATAATCTGGAACATTTTTTCCCTGACAGTGTGGGTTCATGTGCATTCAGTCTTTTAGTCTATTATCCACATGGTCTGTGCTCAGAGCACTTTCTCTTTGCACTGTTTAATGGACCGTGCCTCTGCTGGGGAAACTGCTGATACAAGAGACGCTCATGGGGGCCTGGCAGGCGTGTCCCTTTCCTAACCCCATAGAGATTATATGGGAGAACGCAGGCACCAACAGGGAACCCCAACAAGGTTCACATGCTCAAAACCTCCCACCTTCAATACAGGGACAGTGAAAGCTGGCCATGCCGGGTGTTAGAGAGCTGTTTGTTGACACAGTGTATCCACCTCTAGTCTAACACTGATAAACCTCTAACCTCCATTTCTGTGCTCATCTGTCATATCAAGCAGGAGGGAGAGACTGCAGTGTGACAGTAATATCCATGCAAACAGAGACTGGTACTGTACTGTACTGTACAGTACTGTACTTCATCCTGCTCTTGTCATCTCTCAAACAAGTGAGGGTAGACAGGAGGTAAATACTCAGCACAATGTAAAATAAACACCTCTTGAAGATAATGGTGTTGTTACATTTTGGTGAGATGTCACGTCAGTAAAAAACGGAATTTAGCAGTAGCTAATTTTGAAATGTCAGCGCAACATGAATGGCCCATTACGTGCAGAGTTTTCTCACTTTCTCCCTTGACCTTACACTCTTTCCACCTCCTTCTCTCCCAGTCTCTTCCACTCTCTTCATCTCTCTTCCATCTCTCTCCCACTTGTCTGTAAGTGGGGACGCTTGTGACGGCTCTCACAATGGAGAGTTAAGGTTAGGGCTGTAATTAGTCTCTGAGCAGTGGATATAGGACCCCCGTTGGAAGGCAGTTGCTGTGTGCCGACCCCACGCTGTGTCATAATGAAGAGTGCTGAGGTAATACTCTGTGTGTGTTCACGCTTGCACACGTGTATGTGTGTGTACGTGTGCGCGTGAGGGTGAGAGAGAAGTGGAAAGAGAAGGAGATGGCATGGATTTGTGAGAGGGATTCTAAATACTCTCCATTAATACTCCCATTGTAGTGGAGGCAAAGACAGAGTTCTTGGCTGGCAAAGATATTGAGTTCTCCATGGACTTAAAAATTCCTCAACTGTAGATATTACATCAATGCACTGAACAATGGTGCAGTCAGAAACAATTTATGAGGAAGTTCCTTTGTTGTTCATAATGTGACTTTTATAAAGAGTTTTAATTAAGATTCTCTGTCAGTGATCCAAAAGCTTTTTTCTCAGTTACTGTCTTGTAAGGCTTCAGCCAACATACAGATAGCAGGCAAATTACTGTATGCAAGGTGGGTCCTTGCCGTGACAGTCTCCTGTCTAAGTGTTCACCCTGTCACCTGAGTGTCTCCTCTGCCTTCTATTGCGGTCACAGTGGCAGCAAACACACCCTTCTCTGCCACTGTTATTGGTTTTAAAAATGTTTGAAAGGTTTTAAAGTGTTTTTGTGTGATGTGGGTGGTGGAAAAGCTGCCAGCTGGCAGGGACAGTAATTGGCCTTTCGCCTCTCGGTGCGTGAAAGGGGGTTAGTGGAATAGGCCGTTTCTCCATCTGCAGGAGTCAGTCAGTGTGGTGCCACCTGGCTGACACACACACTCACACTCTGTCCCTCCCCTCCTTTCCCCAGCAGGTTTCCTAAATCTTCCCCACACAAAACCGAACCCCATTTTCCCCAATGACACCCCCTGTCAGGAAAAGAATAGATATCTCACATGAGGCTCATTATTGCTCTTCTTGTCTTTGTGGCTAGAAAAATAGGAGGTAATCTGACAAAAAGAACTGGTCTTGTTATTTTGCTCCGAGGCTTCATTCCCATTTTCATGCATTATACTTGCCACAAATTGGAATTGCAAAAGGTGGAAAAGTGCCATTTCCTTTGGCTTCACTGTGATTTGTTTCATCTTGTTTTTGCTTTTTGCACAGAAAGCCACTCCAGTAAGCCAACCATTCAGTGTGGTCTCATGGGAAATGTAGTCAGTGCGGGGATGGACAGATACACTTTGGATGGAGAGCCAAAATCATAAAAAACAGGGCCAATGTAATAACACCTGCTCTGCTGCAAAGGGATCCACATGAATAATGGACAGAGGTGTACGGGTATTACCATTTGCATCTGGCAAAAGGAGAAGAAACAACACAAAGCCCAGACTGTTGCATATTTATCACCCCAGGGGAATCAAACCAGTTAACGAGATAACTGAATATTTAGGCCAGTCCAAGCTGAGAGAGGTGATTGTCCTGAAAGTGGGAGCCTGATTGGCGGTGGTGGTCCCGTCAGTAACCCTGATGCTCATTTCCATAATGCCACGAGAGAGGCTGGACGTGACTTCGGGGCCCCCGTGCTCTCGTGTGGCTGCGGCTCACGCACAGGCACACTCGCTCGAGAAAGCGGTACTGCGGAGGAGATGTGTCTGTGCTGATGAGAGATGCAGGACCGTTCCAGGTCAAGCAAAGCTTCAATCACTTGCTCTGCTGGCAAAGTTATTTATTTGCAGGCAGTTGAACAGTGTTTTGTTTTTTGTTTTTTTTAAATTGCATGGAATGAAATGTTTAAGAGTGCAACTGTGAAATTACAGGAGAGAGTGAACCAGAGAGCAAGAGATGGAGAGGGGAAGAAATAGGCACACGGAGAGAGAGAGGGTTCCTTTTCCTCCATAATTAGGCTGTAATGACACCAAAGCATGGGGCAGGACCCTGTTCCCATGGCTCCTTCAAAAGCGAATTTGTCACCCCCGTATTACAGCAAGCAGACGACTTCATTTCAAATATCATTCCGCTTACATAACAGCTCTTTTCATTGCACTTTTTTTCCCGCAGTCTCTTTTCATTGCAGCTGTAGCTCTACCTCAGGGCTCCTGGCCCCAGAGGGCTGCCGTGCTGCAAGATTTCTGGCTTTCTGAGACCAACTAACGTTCCTCGCAAGCAAAGTTGACTGTCAGCGTCACGAGGCGGTGGAGTGTCTGGGAACTGCGGGTCCCTGGGAGTAGGCCTGAACGGCTGGGCTCCAGAGGAAGGGAATGCTGTCTGAGTCAGTGGATCGGCCCGGTCCGGCCTGTGCCAAAGCGCTCTCCTGGCCGTGTGCTGTGCCCTGCTGCGTTCTGAATGGGACCATGTGCCTGAAATGGCTCAGGAGAGGACGGCGTGACTCTGTTCCAAGACCACAGGGATGCAGGCCGCTGCGTACGGAACACTCGTCCTCATTCAACTCCGGCAAATTGGAGGTGACTCACTGCTTGGTGTGAAGGGCTGTGCTCTTGTGAATGACACCTGTTGCTGTCACGGCTCTGAGGAGCGCTACATATACAGCCGAGGAGTACGTATTTAAATGTTCTCTTGTGGGTGACATCATACAGGCAGTGTCATGGTTGCCATGGAGAGAATAAATAACACATCTCAGCTGGGCTCCACAGCTTGTAGAATGTTGTTGGGTCATGGTAGCAATGGTTTGCCAATACTTCTCGGCATGTTTTCACACCCTCAGAGCTCAGGGTGTTGAACTCACCGAGGTAAGACAGTGCATATATTCATGAGGATTAATTAATAACTGCACAGATTGTCAGCAATTATGTTTTCTAGATGGGCTGACAGTAGCCTCAGAGAATGAGAGAATGAATTGAGCAGACTTGTTAATATGAAGATCAATGAATATGCAGGTCCTGTGCAAAAACAGATCCTTGGATCTGTGAATTTGCAATATTTGGGCCACTGTTTACCCCACCCCCTTTGCAATCCGTTGTTAGGAGTCCCATCCTAACAGTGCTGGCCTGCAGACAATCGGTTGTCTGTCATCCTGCACCAGCTCTTGGATGTAGTGAATCAGAAACATCAAAAAACACATAAAAGGAAAAAAAAGTGGACAATCCATTGACACTCACCACCGATGAGCATGGTGCAGATGGAGAAGATCTTCTCCGAGTCGGTGTTGGCGGAGACGTTGCCAAAGCCGACGCTGGTCAGGCTGCTCAGGGCGAAGTAGAGAGACGTCACGTAGGAGCTGCGCACCGAGGGCCCGCCCCCCAGCTCCACCCCCGTCCCGTTCCACTGAGCTGTCCCGGAGACCGTCGTCTGCCCCACACCCAGCCCCGCCCCCGTCGCGTTCCATTGGCTGGAATTCCAGGAGTCCCGCCCCGCCAGCTCTGCCCCGGAGACATTCCATTGGCTGCCGTTGGCTGCCACCCCATCCATGCTTGTGGGGTGCACAGAGTCAGAGACTCCGAGCAGTGAGGATAAGGGGGACAGGAAGTAAGGGGTGCCCAGACGCTTTGCAAGCTCATGCAGCCAGCCTAAAGAAGAGACACAGAGATATTGCACAGGTGTTAGCAATTTCCTCTGGCGTGAAACAAGGATGTTAAGACAGGAGAAAAATAAAGCACTCCATTGCTCTGGATTAGAGGACTTAAATCCCTAATCCTGGGTGGAGCACAACTGCTGTACCATTGATCTTTGGAGCAGTGAAGGTCCTTCAGTGCAACCCAATTGCACAGCTGAGCACTACGAGTAATAAGTCTCATTGGGAATGAGCTAGAAACCGCATGCTAATAAATATTATCATTATGAATGTCACACTTCAGCTATTTTCTAAACATATCATTAATGCAGCAGCACATACCTGCACCATATTGAGTAGGAATGGTGATTACCATTTTGTGTGTGTGTGAGAGAGAGAGAGAGAGAGAGAGAGAGAGAGAGATTTTTTGGGTGTGCATGTCATATGTGTACATGCATGTACGCGTGTGTGTGTACGTGTGTGCACATGCATGGGTATGTGTGTGGGTTCATGATGGCACTGAAGTTGAATTTTCCTCTGCCCTTCCTTTCACTTCACTGTATCCCGCTTAAAAAAGGTGTCTAGCTGCCTCTGTCCAGGGTTCTGAAATGATTCCGCTCAGCCTGTTACCCTGTCCACGCTGCTTTCTGCCTCTGTCCTGGGTCCTGAACTCCAGCGAGTTCCAGCTCATCGACTTGCAGAGCGGGCACTTTCTGGAGACCGCCGGGCCCCTGGGGCTTTCACACTCTCTCCTGCTCGGCTCTCAGTCCCCCAGCCCTGGCTTTTCACGTAGAGAAGACAACCCTTCATCTGATCCTTAGGGCTTGGAAGCGATATTCAAAGATATGTGACCTTGCGGAAAGGTCAGCGGGTAACCACGGCAGTTCCGCAGACAAGCTCCGGAACTGGGAGGGAAACCGGCAGTTAGGGCTGAGGGAGAGGAGGAGCAGGGGACTAAGCTGGAGGAGAGGGTGTGATGGGGAGATAGGAACTCTGGTAGTTAACAGCTGTCCAATGCACAGCAGAGGTCTGCTCTCACCAGCCTGTCGAAAATCGCACACAGCAAATTGCCAGGATTCTGCCGCTAGCCGGTCAAATCTCACGGTAAGCAGAACAAATGCTACGGCAAATTGGCAAACTCCTGCACTGCACTGCACCGCGTGACTCCGGTGAGACATCGTGCTGAGGAGAGTTACTCTGGTCCTGCTCAGGACATCTGAGAAAGCACTTGCGTCTGATCTGAGAGCACCAGAGATCATACCCTCCACCCTTGCCACAGTTAACAAGCTCCTAAATTCATTATTCCTGCTCCACAGAAAGGAGCAAGAGGCAGATTTTAACTATGTGCACTGGCTGGGTTGTGCAGTACTGTGTGTAAGATCTTATGTATCCCTGCTCTCTGTATGTGTATGTGTGTAAGTGCTTCAGCATATTTATGGCTGTATGCTTGACCATCCTTGTAAATGAGCAATATATAATTGAGTGGTTCAATTCTGAAGACTATATTCTAGGAAAAACCATTGAATCTGTAAATTACATATGAATCTTCTGAATAACAATTGTCAGAACACACATTGTTCCAGGCAACCCCTGAACAAATCCCTTAGGGTAACTACTGTTGTTTGGGAACAAGTGCCTTAAATCAATGCTATTGCCACAGACAAAAACATCATTACTTCACTCAGAAGCAAATTCAACATTCTCAAAATGCTGTAACATTTCTGTTGCACAAAATTATTGTCATAATATTACACCAATTAAATGATCGGGAATGAGAATTTTATACGTTTGTTTCAGAATTCACAAACCCTTTAGTTACTTATTAATTTATACTGACATCTGCCAGTTTCGGTACATCTGTTAATGCAATGGTGTTACATGCTTACAGAAAACAAGCACAGATTCCTGAAAGCTAATTACAGAACTGCCGCCACATGGTAGGTGTGGCAGCCATCTGCATATGTCCAAACACATATAGCTGACCTATATTACATTGCCTGCTGATAAGATGAATGAAAGTTCAACACATTAACAAAAACAAACCGCATTAACGAATGATATTTACTTAGATCATTTTAACCCAGGCATGATTCCAGGAAATCCAGTTTTCCAGCAGCTCTGTTTTCCCTAGAATACACGTCCCAGGAAAGTTCCGGGTCCAATTTCGTCAATTTGATCCTATTGCACATTCAGGGACCTTAGGACAGCTGGGCTTGGGTTGGGATCTGACTGTACACGGCTGGCTGTTGCCAAACGACACCGCAATTAATGTGGCAGGCTCATTCCAGCGCATGCTTTTATCAATGTTCCACAGCATAGCTGCCTAAGTGTTCGGATAACGATGGTTTGAATAGGGTATTGTTTCGGTCAGGTGATTTGCCTCAGCTACTGACAGGCTGCCTTTCCGCTTTGCTGTACGCCGGGCTCATTAGTGCCCCTCTCACGCGAGGCTGCTGCCTGCCGATCTATGCATCTAACAGGCCCCGGAGCCGACTACACAGCGCCGGGATTTCAGACCGCAAGACGAAAACATGATTAGAGCCTGAGAGTGGAGACGCGTCGCCGACAGGACTCCTGCATCCCTCTGACGGGGTTAACGCTGAGCTCGCCTTCAGAGGCGAGCGCGATACCCTCGGTGTTTTTCCTAAATGTCAGGCAATTTGAGTGGATCAAAGACACCACCAGCACGACAGAAGCCGCAAAGCCTCTCTCTATTGCTGAAGCTACTGTCGGGTGGTCGCTATCCTGTCATCCCCCCAAGAAGCAAAACGAGCCACAGGACCCATATGTTTTGCATGAAGGGTTTATGGACTGGCTGAACAGGTGCCATCCCTGTCTTATGGGGCTGTAGAACATTATTGCTGTGTCTGCATTCTGTCACAGTCGATAGGTAAACTACCATCTGTAAGTCCCCTCACTATCCTGCTTCTATTTGCATCCCCTGTCCCCTCCTCCTCCCTGCGCCCTGTGTCACACACACTGCCTCACCACCCTCAACCCCCCCCCACATCCCCAACCCAACCCCCTGCTAAAATCTTCACGCAGGCCTGGGTCCGGCTGCGCTGCTGTGAACAGATGGTGGGGAACACAGCCAGGGCCCTCTCTCTGTTACAGCAGCTAATGAGGGAGCAAAGCGACACTTCCTGTTCGACGGTGAGACGCAGCAGCTCTCTCCCAAAGTCATCACTGCAATAACAGCCCAGAACTGGAGGGGTGGGGAGAGCTAGGTGTGTGAGAACTGAGGGGTGTGAGGCGCGTATAGGGTGTGAGGGGTTAGGGGGGCATGCAGGGTGTGTGAGGTGTATCCCTCTGGCCTGGTTTATCTTTACTAGATAAAATATTGCCACATTTTGGTTCAAGCTGCATTTTTTTTTGCAAGTGAGCAAAGGTTGCAGTGTATTATGGTGTAGTTCTGTGTAGTACTGTTGTGTAATTCCACTTCAGAGTGTTATGTAGTATTGTTGAGTAGTTCCGCTGTGTAATTCTGTGTAGTATTATAGTGGTGCTCCACTGTAAACCTCTGTGTTTTATGGTGCAGTTCTAGGTTTTACGATGTATTCAGTGGGAGCTGCAGGGCGGAGGTGCACTGACCGATGTCCCAGGTTCCGGGGCTGTTGCTCTCAATCTCCCGCCGGCCGATGAAGTACCAGACGCAGGCCATCCAGTGGGCGAGCAGGGCGAACATGGACATGAGGAGGGTGAGCACCACGGCGCTGTACTGGGAGTAGCGCTCCAGCTTCTGCAGCAGACGCAGCAGCCTCAGCAGCCGCACTGTCTTCAGCAGGTGCACGCCAAAGTTCTGCAAATAGAGGGGTGAGAGGTCAGAGGTCGAAGGGCATCGGGGCAGAATCAGGCTCTGCCGTGTCTGTCTGTGGCAGCGCAGTACAGCAGAGTCCTGACGCTTTTCGGAGCAGTACATTCACTTTCTCACCCGGCTCTGTGCTTTATGGGAACTTTGAAGTTGTTCTGTGAGAATATAAAACTCAAGAAAACTTCAGTTCAGTTGGATGTCCGCTGCCGATCTGCTTTGTTATGGCCTTTTAAATGATGGTGTGAACTTGGTTTTTCCAATTAAATGAACTCTTTCTTTCCCCGGGGTTCATTTAAAAATTCTTTTTTGACTATGTTCATAAAACCTTCAAGCTCCATTTAGGTTTACATTTTCAGGTTAATTATCAGAGAACAAGCCCACACACTCTTTACACATTCTCTCAGGCAACCTTTCATCTGATCACCTGGAAAAAACAATATTCTCAAAATCTGAGAAATGAAACCCAGAAATAAAGTATTCTAAGCATACATAAGTATGTTCCAAGTAGTTAGTCCTCATTCCCCTACTCTGTGATGCTGTAGGCTTTAAATGTCAAATACATATTGACATTTTCCTCAGACAGCTCTCGATTTTTCTACAACACAGACAGGAACCTGCAATTACGGGTTGTAAGTATCTTGATAGGGACAAGATGTGTCATTTCAGGAGCAACAAAACTTGGCTCATCTATAGCACATTCCCCCAGTCTTGTAAAATGATTCAATGGCATTCATTTAATGAACAAATTTGTGAAGTGGCAAGGTTAAATACTGACACAATCATAACGAAACCCCCCTCCTCTTGGTCTGTTTGGTGGCACGTGCTGGAATGACTGGCTTGATCAGCCTCTCTCGTGCCGAGCGCTGTCGATGTGGCTGGCCGGAGGGAGCCCCTGCGAGGGATACTCACCACGCTGACGTTGAAGGCGTACAGCAGGTCAAAGGGCAGGGCGGCGATCAGGTCCACAAACAGCCAGGTGGTGGCGTAGTGAACGCAGATGGAGCGAGCGTCGTACACCACCTGGCCGGACGTGCTCACGTAGCTGGTTCGGAAGTTCAGCACGATGTCTGGGGTGCGAGAACAACCACGGCGTCAGCACAGTGACCTTTTTATCTCATTGGGCCTATTAGGCGTTCGGAGCAAGCCATCGACCTATGAACAAAGGACTTGCTGTCCTTTTGAAAAGGCGCTTTAGGTCACTGCACAAAGAAATGATGCATCGGGGAAGTGTTCACCATCTGTTCACATAAGTTCATAGGTCACATGACAGGGAACTACAAACATGCCTTGTTTGGGCCATTTACACTTTCCTTGGGGCTTATCTTCAGATCCAGTTCCAATAACATACGGTGAGCATGATGAAGTTTAATGAAATTAGCTACAGATCATTTTGCATAAAAAGGCCTCATGTGCCTTTTAAAACATCTCTCTTTTTTGCATGAAGCCAATCGTCTGTTTTAATCAATCTCTTTTAATTAGAAGGCAGTAATTAAAACAAAGTGCTTTGATTATCATTATATCACAACATGTAAATTTCTGTTCATAATCAATGGTTTACTTTCATTAGTAGACCAGGCTATGCTGGTAAGTACCGACTACCTTAAAGAAATACAATTAGTGCCAAATGGAATCAACAGCATAAGCAACCTCGCCAGCTGTCGGGAAGATAGGTTAAGCTTGGTTACATAGTGTTCTCTTAGGGATAAGGGGTGAGAGTACTGTGATTAGAATGGATAAAGTCAGCACCATTGAACACACATTCATCACTGCCTTAGGAACCTTTCTCAGCTCACTCAACATCAGTGTAATCATATCTCACCATATCTCCTACTCTGCACACACATCATCTCAGACATGTTCATGAGTTCTGAGCCTGTGCCGTGTATCTCTTCCATTTGAAGACCAGGATGGATAGCATGTCGATATCCACAGAGCCTGCTCTTTGAGATGGGGGATCTGAGTCTTTGCAGTCATTAAGGCTTTGACACAGAATGAGTCCTTGGGGTTGTCTACTGCAGTGGCTAAAATCAGCTTCAAAGACACAGCGAAGCTGCATGATTGAGCAAATCTCCTTGGTCACAGTAAATCATTGATTTGGAATCATATTCCTAATGAGAACAAGTTATCCAGCAACCACCTGGGAGGAGTTAATCGGTTGAACTGATTCAGGATGATTGTCAGTGGCTCTTGTTTGAGCGCTAAATTACGAATGCGAATGGATGTCTGGCTCTCTCTGTAAATAATTAACGCTCTTAGGACTGGGATGAGTGGTTGAATTGGTTCCATTATGGCAGTAATTTGCTCAGATGAATTAAACAGTAGATTAGAATTGGATTGTCCCAGGTTGATTCTATCGGAATCTGGTGCTGCATATTTAAGTCGTGCGGTAATCCTGGACGCAGACAAGTGGCACTGCAATTTCTTACCCAGCATGAATAAGATCTCCACCAGGATGTCACTGACGCTGGGTGGGTTGCGGGGGTTGGAGCCCCCCTCGTCCCTCCCCCCACCCACGCTGAAGCAGACGTTATAGGGCACAGTGACAGCGACGTAGAACGTAGCCAGGAGTATCAGCCAATCCCAGCCTGCCTTGAAGGTGCCGTAGTGAAGCAGGATGAAGCGAGATTTCTGAATGGCAGCCACCTTATACTCTGGGATGGGTGGCTTCTCCCCAAACATGTTCTGGATGGGCGTAGAGAATGGCAAACATGGATACACATATAGACACATATTCATTCACACGCAGATTCACACGCAGAAGTGCCAAAGCACATGCTAAAAGACATTCACGAACAGTACGCTAAATGCTTAAACTCATGAAGTTCATGAAAAGTATGAGCATCATGGTGTTTAACCATTGGCAGTTCTTGAAAAGGTCACTTTGAGCTAAAAGGCAATCTATCTGCATCATGACTGATACATGCATTTGCAGGTGATCTGACCCTAAGGCGCTTCATCTGTGAGCTTTGGTCTTTGACCCCTGTCTCTCTGATCAAGGCACTGGGGATGCATTGATCAGTGAATCGCATTAACCTTCTGCAATTTCTGGGATTATCTCCAAACTAAAGGGCAGAAGGATTTAAGTCACAGCATGAGATGCTCTCAGTGGAATGCAGTGTGCTAGTCCTGAGCTTGTGGGAGGTCATCCTCACCTTGGAGGGTACGACTTTGAAAACTCCTGGTATGTTCACTGCAAATGTGAGTTCCGGGGTAATCCTAGTGGGGACTCAAGTCACAACCCCCAAAACCACATGGCCTAAATCACTTTAGGACACATTGTTTGCTAGCTGAGCCTCAGGTCCCTAGCTCAGGGAACCACTCTGGTCCCAACTCTATGTGGGGGCAGTCTTTCTCGGCAGCATGCACTTCTGAGTACCACCTCACGTACTCATACAAAGTGCCTCTGTTTTTTTCAATATAGGAACATTTTATTTCTAATAGAAAGACAATCTCATACTATTGGTGTAAACAGACTCCATGGAATGTGTGTTTGAGTTAAGAGTTATGTGTGACACAGCAGAAGTGTAGCAATTCATGAGTCCTGGTCCAGACAAAGTGTTTCAGAACATCTATGAGCCTCCTGGAATTGAATAGTGTACACACAGGGCCAAAAGTGGCAGGGTTACTCGTGGAGCATATGAGTGATGAGTGAATGGGGCATGTGCTTTGCCCCTGTGCCCGCGCCGTTCCGGAAATGCACTCACGTTGTTGATCTTGAGCTTGCTCTTGTCCTGCTTCTGCAGGTGCCCCGACAGGTGGTAGAGAACGGCCCGGCTGCGGCGGCGGTTGGCGTTGAAGCCTGGGGGCCGGGTGACCCGGTGCACCTCCAGCCCCGTCTCCTCATCTGGGCGACAGACAGGGCGTCAAGACAGGGCAGACAAGGATAACAGGGCGAAGTTTTTCGTCTCTTCTTTTGCCCTTAAATGATTTCCTCTCCCTCTCAATTCACAATTCTCAATTCATTGCACATCTCTTTGCTCAATTCTAATCGGTTTAGGTTATTTCCCCGGCAGGACAAATGCGCTTATGTTGCCAAACCTTCTACAGAAATAAAATTTTCCTTTTATTATGAGCATAGTGCATTTGAGACACTATCACTGTCACCCCTCCCTCTCTGTCTCTCCCTCTCTCCCTCCCTGTATTTATATTTTGGCATCGCAGTTAGCAGGTCTCACCTTTCTTAATTGTGCCAGTGTGTTGGCCCAGATGTGAATTCACCATATGCTAACCCCCCCCCCCTCCCCCCCGCCCCGGTGACAACGGTGTGACTCACTTGGCTAACCCACAGACACAAAGCCAGAGAGGAAGACAGCCACTTCGCCGCTAACTGCGGGACGGCCCCCTTTCCCGTTGGTGTGAAACTGCTGTCAGAGGACCTGTGCATCACTCTCGATCCTGACTTTATTAGAAACGAGGATACCAACTGTGCAGCAGGGCTCCAGATAATCTTATTGCTCATCATGTAGTTTTGTTTGCCATGGAGCAGAAGGGAGTAGGATGTTGCGCTGGACTTCAGCACAGTTTTGTGAATTTGCTTTTGTTTGTGCCCATGTCAGACTGAATCATTAAATTCCTCCTGCTCTTTTTTTCCCCTCTCCTTTTGTTTCTCTCTCTCTCTCTCTCTCTCTCATTCTGTCTGTCCCTCTCTCGCGCTCTCTCTTTTTCTCAGACACTGCTCTCTCCCAAACACATTACGCAGCGTTAGACTTCTGTAATCAAGCGAAGGCACCTGGCACTATCAGAGGTAGGTTTTAAGCACAATGTCAGTGGGTGAAAGAACCGAGTTCAATGTCTGAGCAAACAGTATCAGCCTCCATCAAATCTCAGTAAAATCTCCTCCTCCAATAAAATGAATCCCTGAGAAATTTGTTTGATTTTACATCGGCTAATGCTTCACTGCCGTGATTTTTTTTCCATACTAAACCTCAGTTCTCAGAATCCTGAAAGCATGTAATTCCATGAGATTCACCCTTACTTTCTCATTGAGACAATCAGCTAAGTGAAGGCAGGTATACTATTTTGGACCATGAAAACAGAGGAAACAGGTAGAGGGTAAAATCATGCTTCGAACATGCTCCGCTCCATGTGTCAGGGCAAGTGCAAAGTTGCAAGGTTACATCACATTGCTAAATGCTGGGAACAACAACTGAATGGTAATTACAAACATATTAGCGACTTGTTTATGAATCACTGAATAACCATAAGCAAAATCCATAATGTATTGACAAAAAAATCAAGTAATTACTTACTCATTATTCTCATGACGTAAACCCATCACTCATGGGAAAATGAGTATAAGGTCAGAGGCAATGAAGTGGTGCAGATGCCGTCATCCAGCAGCTACATGTCCTACTTCTATGGATTTATGAGAGGGATAAAATGCATATCCACCCCTGCTGGCTAGGGCTAGCAATCTATGGATTGGATTTGGTAAGGTTTCACTCTAGCCCCAACGGCCACGTTGGCCCTCCTCCCCTTGTCCCTCCCACAGTGTAACTCACCTGTCTCTGGGCCCTGCTCAGTGTCCTGGTCCTTCTTGTTGTCAGTGATGTCCTTATGAGACACCAAGAAGAGCACCACCTCGCCCTTTTCATTCTTGATGGGAACAATGTCCAGAAGACACCAGAACTGGGTACCTGCCACACACACACACACACACACACACACACACACACAAACACACAAACAGAAGGACCTTCACAGACTCATACTGAATATCCTATATACCTCATTCCGAGCTGAGATTTGTTCCGAGTTGTTTGTCAAGATTGGAAACAATCATTGCAACAGCAATGAAGTCTCCTGAGAGTAAGAGCATTCCCTCCAACAAATTGGAAATATGGGAAGAAAGACTGTAACAGTTCTGAACCATTTAATTCCAGCTGCATGCAGAAAAAAATACATGTGTCTAGGAGTGCTGTGTTTGAAAGGCCAATTAAGTATGTTGTAGGCTATGTGTGCTTATCTGTGTTTGGGCCTGAGCTTACATTTGCGGAGGTTCAGGCCTCTGTGCATGTGCGTGTGAGTGTTTGTGTGTGTGTGTGTGTGTGTGTGTGTGTGTGTGTGTGTGTGTGTGTGTGTGAGAGAGAGAGAGAGAGAGAGAGAGAGAGAGAGAGAGAGAGAGAGAGAGAGAGAGAGAGAGCGAGAGAGAGCATTCATGTATGAGTGATGCTTAGCCTGAATCTTCTCTGTTTGCTTGCCAACAAAACAGAGACACACTCAGCCCAGTTAGGCAGAGTTCTGCAGAGAGGCTGTGAGTGACAGTCACTATAACCCCTGCATCAGGACCCTGCACCTTCCCACGAGCCTCAGCTATCAACCATCACGCAGGAGAGCAGAGCAAAGTGCTCTCAACAAAACCTCTATCCAGACAGACCTGTCACAGTGTCACCCCCTCCTCAAGCAGCACTGCAGCCTAAAACTCATATTCTGCTCGGAAACATGTCTGCCAGATCAGAATCTCAAATTCTCTCCTGCCACAACCTGTCCTAGTTTAAAGCAGGCTGTCTGTTGAACATGGCTGATTTAATATAAAAAAAAAAGGCAAAAAGCCCTTCAAAATGAGCATGAGTGTGTGTATCTGTCACTCTACGCAAACAGAGGCGGAGTTAGCGAAGGTCTGTGCTTGGAACTCTAAATGGCTGCAGTGTGAGGCAAATACACAGACGTGGCTGCTGCCCGGCACTGACTGTCACCGATAGTAAGGTTTAAAAAAGGATTATGTGCGCATTCAGGGGGGTAAAGGCCCTAAAAAACGTGAGGGATTTTCTAATCAGTCGTAACAGGACACCATGTGCCTTTGCCCTTCATACTTGCGCAGTTCTTCACATGCATATGTAAAACCGGAATAAAAGCACTAACACTCAATGGGTTCCATTAAGTATTCCCTTGAATTTACTAAAGCCCGAGATTCACATTTGAATATTAATTTTACAACGCAGCAGACGTTACATATTTGTCCAACTTGTCCAATTTGCACCTGCTAGTCTCTTCAAGATGTGAGACATCTCGGTGGTGGATTACCGTCTGTATTTTCACCCTCACTGAATTTATGGTAAAGAACTCTCATCTTTATCATGCCTTCTGCATTTCTTCAGATGTTTCTTCTGTAATGCAGACCTAATACTGTTTCCATCCATGGAAACCTACTGTTTTTGCATATGTCCCCATGACTTGGTAAGACAGGTAACATCCTGTCCATTGTGTTCTGTTTTGCGTGACCCGCAAATAGGGAACCGCTGTGAAACTGCGTAATGGCCTGGCTTACATGACTTGTCTCGGTAAATTGGCCATTAACACCATGCTGACTGTGACCGCATTGATTTCCAGCGCTACGCCTGTCACCTTAGCAAACCTGGCCCTGAGTCATACAATACGTTCCTTTGGTCTGCCCCCCCCCCTCCACCACCCCCTGTCACGGCTGGTGGGCGGCTGAACCTCTGATCTCATGATCATCAAAAAGTTAGAAGGTTTTCAGAGGCTCGGCTCAGGACACAGATATGGACAGATGGTCACGAAAGCCAGCCGCCCGGCAGTGAGGGCCACTTTGGCCAATAATAGGAAGGATTGATTAGTTGCCAACGTCCATGGTACGTCCACACAGCAGGGCCCCTCCCCACAACTCTAATTGCATTGCGCAGAATGAGAGAGAGGGGGAGAATGAAGGAGTGTGTCATAAGAAGGAGAATGGAACCCTATGGAAGCGGTGGTGGTGCTGATCTTTTCACCACCAAACTACCGTCAGTAAAATTCCAGCCTGTAGAGCTCTCTTTTCAGTAATTCTCACACTGAAGAACAGTCAGAACGCGACGTTGTGAGATTATTACATGTGGGTAGGGGGGTGCAATCTAGCCTATATAGGATGCACAGTGGCAGTCGAGCGGAAACCCTTGGGGTCGGAGAGTTGTACTGCACGGTCTGTGCAGATGAAAAACAGGAAAAGAATCCACCTTGGGGAGGCTCCTCTCAGAACTGACTACTGTATTCCCTTTGAATTTTTTACAAGGCGTGCCTGCACTGCAAGGCTGATGGCGCACGGGCGAAAGCTCGGGGTTGACACATCATTACCTCCTCTCAGGATGGACAGCTTAAGGATGATGTATTGAAGGTGATGAAGACCAGGCAGGGTCAAGTCTTGCGGTGGAGCACAGAGGCAGGCTGGTAAATATTTATTTAATTTTTGAAGATCTAAAGGGCACCTTGGACTGTTCTCTGGAAAATCACCAGCAGTTTGTCTCACAGCGATTGTTTGAACATGTGCATTTGAGTTCCAGATTAGTCCTAAAATGTCTGGAAAAAGTCAATACGTATTTGAAAACATAATTAGCTCCTTAGAATTTGAAACAAAAGTTGTCTGCTGAGTATGTAAAACAGTGTGGCCTATATTAACCCTTATCAAGTTCAGATCTATAAAGGGCAAATGTGCTCAAATTACACGGCTGCTTAAATCACAGCAGGAGGCCCATGCAGAAGGTGGGTGAATATTTGGATAACATTAACTGTGAAATACTGCATATACTGCTTGTCATCCTCTTTAATGTACACTTGAAGAGGCAGAATTGAGTTGACACTACACGATTATGTATGGTTTTGTTGGTTCAGTTGTCCGTGGCAGATGATACAGTGTGAAACATCACATTTATTCCTGTTCCAGATAAGAGGATACCATCTTGTTACTTTCCCCTGTTATCAGTTCATTCATCTGTTTCAGAATATTTCCTCTCCTATCTCTTACAGTGCTCCCAACCATCTGTCCCACACCTCTTAGAATCCTTAGACGTCCCAACTCCACCCCCACCCTCTCCTTTAGTCTGTGTCCTCTTGCTTCACCCTCCTTCTATCTTTTTTAAGTACTAATTTTTTCCCCTCTCTCACCCTCCCTCCTCCCCCCTCCCCTTCCATGCATCTGCCCCCCTTTTGAACTCCAAGAACACCAGTTTTCTACCCCTTTAAAATCTTTTAACTGCTTCCCTTCAGGGTTAAGTACGATATATGGATAAGACTTTATTGCACAAGGCCGACATTCTCACCTCCCTTCTTGTAGAAGACCAGCTCAGTCTTAAACTCCCTGCGCTCATCCAGGGCTCCCTGGATCTGCGCCGTGAGCCGGTCGCTGGTCTCCGGCCCATACAGGAAGTGACACGCGCAGCTCTTCTGCATCAGCTCGGCGCGAGCATAGCCAGTCAGCTCACAGAACCCATCTGAGCAGTACACGATTGGGTAGAGGGACTGGACCTGGGCATTCCCCAGCACAAAGTTACTGTCTGTCAGGGCAGAGATAGAGAGAGAGAGAGGGAGAGACAGAGTGAGAGAGAGAGTGAGAGAGAGAGAGAGAGAGAGAGAGAGAGAGAGACACAGAGACAGAGAGACAGAGAGAGACAGAGAGAGAGAGAGAGAGAGAGAGAGAGAGAAATTACATCAGCAACACACAACATAACATTATTCATTTGCTCATGGCCAGAGGGGCCTAGACTACTTGCATTGTCTTTCATGTGACCAGTTTGTGCAGCTGAATATACACTGTTTCCTGAAGCAGTTCAGGTTACATGTCTGGCTCAATCTTACAATGAATGTGCCCCACCTGGAATGACACCCCTCATGTACTGAGTACAAGCCCGTTCCCATAATTTATTTCTATGTAGCTCCTGAAAATAAAAACATTTTGGAAAATTTAAGAGGAGCTTAATGTTCTATGAACAAGGTCTATGAGGCTGTATTAAAGCTTAAATGAGTAAAGTCAGATGGAAACAAGAAGTCAAAAGCAACACTGGTGACTGAGACTACGAGTAATCATAAAGTCTTGCAAAAGCTAAAATAATTAATTAATCCCCCCCCCCCCCCCAAAAAAAAAAAAAAAAAAGAATTCTGCAAAATCAGGAGACAGGACAAATTAAACATTCACTCTTACAAACCACTGGCCAATTAAACACTCTCTAATTTCCTTGACTAAAACCCTGCAAAACCTGCTCAGACTGAAAAATCCAACTTTTCTTGCATACACCTTTTAATGTTGTATGACTGTTCATTAAGGCTACAGCACATCACAGAGAAAGTACATGAGTAACTATACAAATGAGAGGGACTAACTTCTGTCTGAGAAAGAGCTGTGAGCATCTACCCGGTAGATCAATCAAGTAGATATAGAACAAGAGCCTGCAGCTATAAAAGCAGGCAGATATAGGAAAAAAAGGGAATTTATTACTTCATACACACAACATTGAGATTGAGCCGATCCGCTGATCGATTCCAGGTCCAGGGAACAGCGCTGCCTGAGTGTGTTCTGTTTAATATTTCATTGGCCGACAGCCTCAGATGGGAGCATGTAAAAATCCAATCTGTGGCTCCGTGGCTGAAGTTGAGTTAATATGAGTGAAATAATTAAGTGTGGCAAAGGGCAGGCGAGCTAACGAGGGGGAAGTAATTTAATTCCTGAGAGGGGGGCACGGCGGTGTCCGTTAGCGCAATATGGGGATGCTTCCGTAGTTTAGCTGTCCACTAGATATCAACACAATCAGTCCTTGAGAAAGAGAAAGATGGAGAGGTGGAGAGTGGGAGAGGGAGACAGAGAGACAGAAACGAGGGAGAGGGGTCAAGTCAGGGGTACAGAACACCAAAACTGATAGACGTGAGAGATGTAAAAGGGATGTGATTGTAAACTCTCATCGGGCTTCTCATCATTTAATGTCAGCTCCTTATCATATACTAATCAATCAAGCATTGGTTCCAGGGAATGCCTCTGTAAACACTGATGACACTAACAAGTCTCTGTGGAGCAACTACTTAAGACACAGACTACCACTCTGAGACCAGCTAATTGTGTATTTTTCCTTACAACCATGTCGGGATGGGCAGGGCCAGAAGACCTGTGGTGCAGTGTTATAACCACTGTATAAATCTATGTTTGAAACAGTCATAGTGTCTGTCATCATCCCAAAGCAAAAATGGCAACTAGGGCCCCTGTAAACCTGTTCAGATGACACAGCAGTCAGGCTGAACCACAAACAGGACTTCTCATTTCACACACTGATTGTCTGTTATTTGTTTTCATATTGTCTCCTTAGTGCTTGTCCTTGCAGAGGCTTTCCCCTGAGAGAGAGAAAGAAAGAGAGAGAGAGGATCACAGTGCATTTGTGTACGCGTCTCTGAGTGAGAGAGAGAGAGAGAGAGAGAGAGAGGGAGAGAGAGGGAGAAAAAGAAAGAAAGAAAGATACAGGGCATTTTCCTGTCTCACACAGCAACCTGTATGTGCTTGTCTGGTCATAGGCAACCCTTCCCCCGCTTTCCCCCATACTCCTGTGATACCATGTCCACACACTTCCTGCCACTTCCTGATCTCAAGTGTACCCACACATGTCATTTCTGCTAATTCAGAAATAACCTTTCCACCTTGTTATTTCCGTAGAAAAGTGCCTCACAAATTCCACCAACCGGGAAACAGTGATGGGTTAAATACAGCTGAATTTTCCAAGACGGAGTGTTGCCAGCGATGACACATCAAAAGTGATGAACAGATAAATTACAATGATTCTGCAAGCAAGAAGGTCATACAGAACAGAAAAGAACTACTGCAGCAACCAATATTCTTGCACAAGCATTACCACTCTCTGCTTTTATGTATCCGTTTGGTTTTGCCTTAAACGACCGATGCAGCCATCGACTACAGAGACTGGAAGGAAACTGTTATTTTACTGTTTGCGCATCAGGTTGTCTCATTTGTATTCAGTGTCATATTCGGTATGCATCCTAACATTTTGTTGAGTTGCAAGGATGTTAAAGTGAGTGAGTGCAGTTGATGGTTTTTTGACGATGACTGTGATTCTGTGAGCTGCTATTGCATGAGAGTCTATTTTAATGAGGGTTTTGTCACTTACAGTGAGTGGTGAGGGAGACAGCGTTAAGACTTGCTGTGCTTCCTGAAATGTATTCAGAAAAAAAGGTTTGTGAAGCAGCGCAGAATCAAGCCTCACATTGGTGGACCAGCTGCCCAGACCAAGACCATCTCCTGCTTTAAGTTGCAATCTGGCATC
The DNA here is from genome assembly GCF_013368585.1 of Megalops cyprinoides. Classification (NCBI taxonomy): domain Eukaryota; kingdom Metazoa; phylum Chordata; class Actinopteri; order Elopiformes; family Megalopidae; genus Megalops; species Megalops cyprinoides. Next base: position 25,090,463 of record NC_050596.1, read on the forward strand.
ACCTACAGTCCAACAAAATTACAAAATGGCTGATTCCCTTCTGCTGTGGATATATTTCTCATTACTGGGGCAAATATTTGCATTTCGTAAAGACGTTCTTTCATTGTTTTTAGGCAGATGCATTAAAAACTCAAACAGCATACTTCAAAACTGAAACAATCACAAGCAGAATGGAACCAGATCTTGTGAAAAAATTTACATCCTGCTTTCGACCTACCATGTTTAGAAAACCTTCTCTGTGATAGGTCAAAAGCAGGATCTAAATAAACAGCTGGTCATTCACAAAGGTGATGTATTCATGCATATTTCTGCACTGCAGGGAGGCAGTGTAGCACAGTGCAGATTTGATTCCCTGCTGGGGCACTGCTGTTGTACCCTTGGGTGAGGTAATTAATCCACAATTGCCTCAGTAAATATCCAGCTGTATAAATGGATAAAACTGTAATCTACGAAGGTCACTAAGAGCATCTGCTATACTGGCATAGAGAGGATAGCTGTTTCTGGGCTTGAGGCTAACAGTGGACCAGCAGAGGTGAGATATGTGTGTATACACACACACACACACACGTGTGTGTGTATATATATATATATATATATATATATATATATATATATATATACATACACACATATATTCTCTGTATATACGTGTATGTGTGCACATGACAAACATGCTCTACATTAGTAGCTGTATAATAATACAAACTGATGTGAATTACATACTGAATACACTGTGAATACACTTTAATTACCACCCTCCTAATGTACACATGCACACTGTACTGTATGTGATGGGTAGTAGTAATGTAAAGCACGTGTAGTGCATATAAATGTCATTAAACTGTTAAGCCACTCTGCCCAAAAATAACTAAAACCTGGTGGATATTATTACCATTTAGTCTGAAAACATCCATTATATGCATTTCATAAAGGCTTTAAATATTTCATGCCTTGGATTTATACACGTTATGAATTTTTAAATAAAATCTTTGCAGAAGAGCATTTGATTGCGAAGGCCCTGCTCCCTCAGTGCCTGTACTGACAAAAGCAGATCTTGTTGATTTATTTGCTCTCAGCTTTAATCAACAAGCCATTTGTGCCTCTGTTTAACAGCTTTTCTGTGCTACAGCAGGAACACTATGGATGGAGTGCTACCAATCAACCCCACAATGCCAATATATAGAGCTATGCTGAAAAGCTCTTGTTTGCAAGAACTCATCAAAGGGACTGACTGCTGCTTTGGTTCTTACTGCAGGCCTAACTAACAGTCTGTATCCTCATGCTCTCTGCTCTGGCCTCCTGTTTCCAGTAATCTTAAGAAGAAATTTTGAAGGATGCCTGGAGTGTCTCCCTGAAAAACATACTGTCGACCCAGGGAAAGCGCATGGTTGGACGTCTGAAACATTTAGCAAAACAACCAAACGAAAAAAAATCCCTGTAGTGGCATGCTCCTCCATCCACCAAATATTTTTGACAGGTTTCATTGGTAAATAATACTAGTAAGTAAAATTATGGATCCTTTTTCCCGAGAATAATAACAGGACCCTTTGGTTCACTGGTCGACTACAGGGAAAGCTCGAGGCAAAGAGGCTTGGAATGTCTGTTGTTGGATCAACTAAATCATTAAATAAATTCTGGAGGTACGAAATTTCAAAGGCCTTCCCTAAGGCCATGTTTCTAAAAATTCTCTCTCTTTCAACATTTAGACAGTATAGATATACACTATGGCATTCTGAAGTCATTCAACACTGGATATATTCATTTGCCTAATGGCTGCGCCGTCAGCAGCTGGGTATCTCTAGCTTCCCCTGAGCCATTACAGAAACATTTTCTATCAACAGATTCAACAGCTCAAGAGCAAATTAAGTGGAGGAGCTATAGTGCCTCACTAAAAGATAACATTGCCATAAGGTTTCAGCAATATCACAGCAAAATTACCACACGGCCACAGCGCAGTCAGATGTTGCTTCAGTTTGTTTACTGAGCTACAGTAGAGCAGAAACGTTAGGAGACCATTGTGAGATGGACTGTGAAAACAGACAGGGGTTCAGCAAGCAGGTGTGTGCCGGCGAGAGAGACATACTGACAGAAGTACATGAGGAGCAGCAATGAATTTTACACCCAGTACAGCTACTGTCTCTCGTTAGTAACCCGTTCATGCACCACGGCAGCATTTCATTGTAATTCTCTTGGCTGCAACACTGGCAAAGCTAATTTGAAGTTCTGTGTGGAAGATAGGGGTGCGTATGTATGCAGCTGTGCAGTACATGATCACAATGTCAAACACCCGAAGACAGCGCCCCCGAGAGCAGATTAGCATTCTGCTCTGGCGTGCTATGTGCACCAGCTATTTGACAGCGCCCCCTGGAGGCAGGCTGTGTCCTGGCAGGCCAGCATCCAGTGTCCCTCCTACACAGCAGACCATCAGAGCAATCATTTTGTCTTTTTATGCCATGGTTTATCATGGTCTGCCTTTGATATTATACACTAAAAAAAGACTTGGAGCAAAGACAGGGCGGGTGGAGGTATGGGGCTCCCCTGCTAGAATTCTGCTGCAGGCGAATTTTGCCGGACAGAGGGGCCTTGATGAATAAACCAAACGCACTCAGTAGCCAGTAGCGTCTGCACATGAATGATGGATAACTGCATCTCTCAGGAATTTGTGAGGGGGGGATTAGGCTGTCCTGTGCTCATGGCCAGCTTCATAACACCCCCCCCATCCCTATCATCGCATTCCTAAGAAACTGTAACACCTCCAACACCTGCAGCTGCCCTCACGTCTGCTGTGGCTCCTGGACCTGTTTGTGCCTGGATCCCCGCAGTGCCCACGGTTCGCTGTCTGAAGAGTCATCTTCACGCTGATCACATACTGTGACAGAACACACTCTCACACACATATGTATACTGCATTCACACACATGAACGCACACACACACACACACACGTACACAGAAAAAAAAACATGCAATCAGTGACTGTCCAACGGAGATCTCAGCTGCTGCTTTAACGACATCTCCGCGTCCTTTTTCTAGCCTTGCCCATTACTAGGCTCTGTCTCTCCTACCTGCAAGCTCACCCTGTGTATTATGATTCATCTTGTATCATAGCGGGGGTTCACCGTCCATCTCCCAGAGGTGTTACTGTTTCCTGCAGGCTTGAGCTGCAGGTCCCAGCTGGATTCGAACCCCTGACTGCAACAGGGCTGCACCCTCATTGCCAAGCTGCTGCTGGACCCACTCCACACTGCACAGCCAATCAGAATCTCCCCTAACAGGTTTCCACCTAAATCCGCTGAGGTATACAAAGGTCACGGCTGCAGCCCCTCACTGCACACTCGCATTAAATCCCTCTTTTTTTGCGGATCAAGCTGGATCCACAGAGCGAGGGAGAACAGGCCGGAGGAGGTAATCCAGGCAGCCCAGATTTGGGTTCGGCGTTGTTGCTGAGCGCTTTAAATTGGAGCTGTTGACAATGGGACATGGAGGGAGTGAGGAGGGGCGCTCTGAGATTTATTAGCTCAGCATCACCGGGGTCAATGATGCCCTCACCTCTGGCAGAGAGGAGACATGGAGAGGAGGTGAGGGCGCAGGGGAGGGCTGAAGGAGTCTGTGAAGAAGGATGAGTCAGACTCCATCGAAAACGAAACACGAGACCCAATAAGGCCAGAATAAATGAGCGCTGGAGTGAGATCATTTAAAGTGACATCCAGGCCATCACAGAGTATACTACATGGAAAGCTGAAAACCCCTAAATCGAATTCTTTTGCATAGCGGGGCCAGCAGTGTAGCATAGCAGTACAGGCCCAGGACTTGTAACTGAAACATTGCTGGTTCAGTTCCCTGCCAGAGCACTGCTACTCTACACTTGGTCAAGGTGCTTAACCCACAACTGTCTCAGCAAATGTCTCAGCTGTATAAATGGATAATATGTGAAACTGTGACCTGTGTAAGTTGGTCTGGATAAAAGTGTCTGCTATATAACAATAATGTAATGTAAAAGTATCTTTGTAGTAACTGTAGCAGGCTTAACAAGTGCCCAACTGAGGTGTGGAACCTGCTATACATAAATATAGTGTGTGGCCAATACATTGATGGATATGGCTGTAATTCTAGACAGACATAGATACGAGGCATGCCAATGAGGAGGTCAAAGTAATACTCTGTGGCAGCATGGAATGGGCTCCAGAGTACTAATTCAGTGACCTCTTCCTTCCTCATTCTGATATAATAACATAGCACCGGAATTTAATGAAAGTGTGAAGCCCATGTTACATAAGGAAATTAGCATACTATAAAAACCGCAAGCACAATATGTGTACAATATGATTGCATGCAATGTCACGTTACATAATACCTTTCGCAATTCAAATGTGTTTTAAATCACAATGAATTTAAGCAATATCCACTCACAGAAACCATGAAATTCAATTCAATATGACATACGGTCTGAACTCATAACAAGTTAGTGCTATGGTAAAATTGCATCTGGAATAAAAACAAAGGTAGTCAGCCATATTTAGCAAAAATATTTAACTTCAGTTTCATTAAACCTCACAGAAACTGATGAGAATAAAAACAAACCAAAAAAAAACAGATAAAAGAACTGGTGAGGAGCTAAAAAAATCACTATAGTATTACAAATAATCAAGTGACATATTTGTGTAATATGTACATATTGCACAAAATCAGCTGCATGCAATAGAAATTATATCTCCTCTGTATGATGAGTTGCAACCTCTGATAGATTGTACAAGGTGGTGCACAAAGCAATCTAGGGTGGATTTTTTGCGAGAGACACAAGTTGCATGTAAGTGCTTTGTGCAACATGGGCTTGAAGTGTCCAGCCTCACCAAACTGACCTGCAATTTTTGATGATCTTGCCTCACAAGGTTTATACAGGTATTTGTATCAGCAGAGGGAAATGTAAATGGAGGCATTGAGAAGGCCTCTGTATGCCGTCTGGCTTGGGCGCCTGCAGGTATGTTATTGATCGCATTTCATCAAAGGGCTTTTAAAGGATCTTACTGTTTCACCTGGTGAAGGGGAAGAGGGAGAGATGGAGCAGAGTTTCTGAATAGGGAACATATTATTTCCAAGGGTAAAGGAGTCTGATCATTTTAGTAAGTACGTGTGGGAGTGTGCATGTGCACGTGTGCATGCGTGTGTGTGTGTGTGTGTGTGTGTGTGTGTGTTAAACCCTACAGCAGTGAGTAGAAATGTGCTGCACGGATTACATATTATGCAGCAAAAAAAAGGAATGATGGAAAACCGACTTAAAAAACAAACAAACCAAGGACATTAAAATGGCAGCGAGTTCTTGAGTGGGATTTTTTATGCCTGCCTGTTTCTAAAAAAAGAAAATAAAAACTGAAGCTGGACAGCAAGCAATTTATTAGTGCTGTGAGCCGGTGGGTTGTGTGACAGTTTGGCAGCATAATTACCAGGCCAGGCCGACCTGCTCTCTCCCTGCATGTAAACACTGAGGCCTGTCGGTAACGTGGCCCTCAGGGGCCCGGCGGAGCGGGGGGCCGGCCCCAAGGCAGCGCTGATTATAGGGTACACTCGGAGAGGGAGAGGGAGGAGGGGAGGGCAGAACAGGGCGAGGAAATGGGATTCAGACTAGGAGCAGGAGCAGTCCACCCACAGAGGTAATTGGGAATGGAGGTAGGAAAAAGGGAGAGCGACAGGAGAAATACACAAAAGGAGCACAACAAAAAAAAGGGTTTAGAGAGAGTGTGCAAGCAAGAAGGGATAGGAAAATGAGAGGGGGGGGGGGGGGGGGGGAGACAGACAAAATAACTGAAGAGAGTTAGAACTCACACTACTCATGAATGGGAGATCATAATTGAAAGTTGCCTTCATCTCTGAACCAGCCTTATTTGACTCTTGCTGCCTCTTGGTGACAAGTACAGACTGACTACGGCAAGATAGTACTGTGTATAGAAGGCATGACTGGCTTATTCAAAGAATCAGAGGAACAAATAACACATATGGCCCAGTAGTTTTTTTTGCTGACATCAAATGACTTTAACACCTCATTCAAGCTGGACTTTCACAGGTGATTGTTAAAACTGATGCTATTTGTACAGCAGTGGTATCCTCCTTTTCACTGTTTTGTACTCATCTGAATACTTTTCTCCTCAGGCAAAGAGTGTCAGCAGATTCTAACAAAGCCTGGTTTTAATGGCATGAGGTGCACCTGCTCATTGTCCAGCTACTACGAATGAAGAATCTGTAGAATTTTTAGAATCACTCAAACACTTTGGGTGGCCTGACATAACAAAAAAATTATCACTTACACGTATTGTAGATACTCAGAAATGAGCCTAAAATTGACTGTTGCTTCTTTGTTGCAGCAAATAAAGCTATCCTGTCTTCTCTCCCTTCTCGTCTGTATAGATGCCCTAAAATTATATAGTTTTGCATGTGTTCAACTATATTTCATAATTTGTAAAAACTTTTTGACACATTTTCATACTTACAGGACTGTGAGAGTATCTGAGGATGTGTGTACATATGTCAATCTGCATTTGTCTTCAGAAGTTGTTACTTCTTGTCTGGCTGAAGAGAACAATTGGGCAGCAGTGTGGCATAGTGGAAAGGAAGACAGCCCATAACCCCAACGTTGCCAGGTTGAGTCCCTGGTGGGACACTGCTGTTTACCCCTGTGCAAGGTAATTAACCAGAATTGTCTCAGCGAATATACAGCTGTATAAATGGTTAACACGTACAAAATCAATACTACATAAGTTGCTGTAGAGAATCTGCTGTGTTATTAACGGAGTGTAACATTCACCCAACCCTCATTCACTGCACTGTCCTTGTGTACAAGTAAACTGAACGAATCACAACAAAACCATTCGCCCTCCCGGTAACATCAGGAAAATGTCACACAAAGCGGCCTTTTGATCTAGTGTAGTTTGTGTGGTAATGGAAGAGTGAGACTCTGGCCTGATGGAGGCACAAGAAAGGAGCTGAAGGAGAGAGAGAGATGGTCTTCACAGAATAAGTGGGGAGCTAAAGAGACAACACATTATGTCTGTCCTCAGAAGAGCAGGTACCTGATGGAAATGGCGTTACTTGCCTTGAAGAAGCCCCCCCCCCCCCATTTCCCTTTTTGTTTATACCCAACTAAAGACCCTACCCCACCTCCTTCTCAAACCTTGTTTTGAAATATTCTCTTTCTTGGTTCCCTTTGATTTAAGCAGCTGTAGTGTGATCAAATGGGGCCCGAGATGCTTCTTCAGCTGGGCATGCCTTCATAGCCAGAGACACGCCGTGCCTCTTGTCAGATGAGCACGGCCCGAGATAACAGAGAGCCGAGGAAGAACGCCACATGGGGCGCTGCCGGAGCTGAAGTGCCGCGGGGCTCTTTCTGAGTGAAGGCCGTGATAATTGAGATAAATAGGGTTTCTCTTCGGGGCGTTGGGGCGATCCCACGTTATCTTCCGTGTCAGACGCCGCGTTACCAAGTAAAACTTGGTGGACAAATGGGATCTAATATCAGAAGTGAGGGAGGGGGGGAAACAACATCGGACCGGTAGAAATACTTCATCCTTAAAGGCATCTATAGCCATACAAACAATCAGTTCTATATCCAATCCAGCCCAGGGAAAGGAGTTAAGCTGAACATACAAAACATTTAGAAATCAGGCCTTATAAGGCCCATTAATTTAGCATGCACTCGGTTCACCCAATTAAATAAGTTCCCTTAGGGTACTTTTCAAATTACAATGTACTTAAATTGTATTTCTAAGTTCCAATTAAATGAATGCTGAATAATAATTGAGAGCTAAATTATGTGTTATTTTTTAAGGGAACAACCATAGATGCCCCTTAATTATGTGCTTTTCAAGGGTTATGCCATTCAATGCTTTGTCAATGCCCAGGGCAATGTTTGGGCAGTGAGTGACGGGCTGAGATTGTCAATAGGTGTGCTTCTAAGCAGCTCTGAAGAGACGTTCAACTCCTTGGTCCTCTTGCTGCACAGCACCATGACGGTCTCAGCCAAGTTAGTGACTTGAGTGCTGTGAGGTCTATGTATCTAGTAGGGGCAGCAGTGTAGCACAGTGGTAAGGCACAGGACTTATAACTGAAAGGATGCCGGTTCGAACCCCTGCTGGAGCACTGCTGCTGCACACTTGGGAAAGGTACTGTAAAAACTGCTCCAATCAGGGTTTTCACCCTGACCCTCAGATCCGGAGATGCACGCCCTAACCCATGCACCGTGCAATGAGGGGAACACAGAAACAGGAGCTGGTATGGGAAACATAAAGAGAGAAACTTTGGTGGTGCAGGAACCTCAGGACATGCTGTGACCTTATGCATCATTTATGTCTCAGTGTGCAGGGCACGGCTTCTGTAGAGTCCACCCAGAGTACAGATGGTAAACAGGAAGCAAGGAGCTCAGGAGGAATTCTAGCTAGGAGTGGACACCTTTTTATTTATTTTAGTTATTCACCGTGTGAGATAATGTATCATACAACCTGAGATGATGCATTCTTCAAGTTCCATGAAGCAACTTACACGCAACTGAGGGTGCATACACTTCTTGCATTATGATGTCATTACGCGCAACTTTATTGTGACACTAAGCAATTCACAAGCAATTCAATTTAAATTGCACTCAATGTCCAATCACATTTATATTGTCTATATAATTTCATATGAGATTGCATCCATCAATGCTAAACTAATTATGATTATGACGACTATAATTAGCTGTCTCTAGCTACCTAGCTAATACAATTCGATGGGGACATTTCAAAACGACATGCGAATTAGAATATGAGCTAATTCTAGTTACTTAGATTGGAAGGAAAAATGTAACTATTTAATATGTTAAAAAATTAAGTTGATTACAAAAAATATTTTGATGTGACAGTGGAAGGAAATGGAGCAAAACAGAACCGCTGTAATTCCATCTTCTCAAGAAACATAAACAAATTCAGAGCTCCCACACTCACCAAATTTATTAAAAGAACAATGACCCTCGAATCTTTTGTGGGGTGAAATTAAATTTGAAATTAATGGCACCTTTTGTTCACATAGAGGGTAGTAACTTTAAGAGGAGAGACATATGCCCAGTTGTCTTTGAAGTGAACGTGCGTATGAGAACACCACCCCAGAGACAGAGTTAAGGGTGGGGAGTGGTGGAGTTGGGGGGGGGGGGGGGGGGGGGGGTTAGGAGGTGCAGATGAAGTAAGGACACGTGGATGGACAGGTGAGTGAGAGGAACAGATGAGTGTAATTTAAAGCCAGTGCGCCATGGCGACACTGACAGACACCCCTGACCTTCTCCGCACCAGCATGTTCCTGCCATCAATATTAATACACCATCCATATTAATCATACTCTCCCTGTGTCCCTGCATGCGCTCCCCCCCCCCCCGCCGACCCACAGTTACTGTACAGCTCTGATGTGGAGAGCAGGGGTCAGAGGTCGTGGAAAAATCCGGGACCTTTCACACCAGTTCCCATATCTTACCTACTGATTCTGGCATATGGCAGGGCAAGCAGCTCTCTGGAAGGATGTGGGAGCTGTCAAATTCAACAGTGAGTGGGCAATGAGGAGGCCATCTTGGCCATGGCATGAGTCAGATTCTATTACGATGAGGCTCATAATGCATTAGAGGGATCTTTTTACTCGACAGGTGGCACTATTGAAGGCGAATTGGACGGCTTGAAAGGAACTGCCATGCGGTCGCAGGGTGACGTGTGCTGTGGACATGGATGACAGGGTCAGCATGGCACTGAAGGCAGGAGGCGGGGAACCAAGGGCAGACGAGCCCCAGTCTTTTCCAGCGTTCAGTGCAATGAGCGGGACGTTTCGAGCCCTTGTGTGCTCCGAGTTGAAATTCATCTGTAAGGTCCCCGTGGCCTGATTCTGCGGTCACAGCGCGAAACGCACAGCTCGGTTCATAGCCGCCGCCTTCCTGTAAACAAAGCGATGCCACATTGCTGATCTGGCAGAGGCAGAGTGGATGTGACACACTGGTGTGGATTGATACTCCCACACATGTGCGCACACACGCGCGCGCACACACACACACACACATGCTCAGGCACAGCCGCTAAACACACAAACAGACATCTACACGCACCCGCTGCCACCAAAATCACTCTGCAGATCACAGCAGTGCAATAAATAGAAGTGTAAATAAGCCTATGTCATAGTCAGGTCCCTCTGGTGGGTTTAAATCTGACATTCTGTGATTTGTGTGATTTAAATGCAGCCTGTATCACTGGTGTCTTCACATAAGGGTGATTTACATGAACACGAAGAAAGGGCCCAAGTCATTCTGTTAGACCAAAGGTCATGCTTTAGTAACACACCTGTCACATCATGACACTCGGACACAAAAACATGACAGAACTACACGGCACTGATATTTCTTGATAAAGGAGACGGCCGACGCACTTATTATTCCCTGTTCCCAACTAGGTGTAAACACACAATGCGAGACCCTCAAACTTTGCGGTAATGGCGCTGTGTCAAACAGTACGAGACATGAATTGAGAACCTCGTGTAAATTGCTTGTAATGGTACATAATTTGTAGTCATTAAGGAAAAAGGTGGCAATTACTCATTTCCAAAAGAGCCATACAGTAATTAGGGACGAAAAGCATCAAGCGGGACACAAATAGATACTGCTTGTGCGATGATGACGGGGGCTCTTGTCTCCTTATGCTGACAATGTTCTGTTGTTCCAGGGTCGTGTTTTCAGTTTCAGTGTGTGTGGAGTGCCCCAGTCCCCAGCCTGTCTCAGCCCCCAACCCCCCCCCCCCCCCCCCCCCCCTTCCCACCCCCACTCGCTGTTGCCCCACCCCCCCGCCTGCTCAGTTCCTGGAGACAAATCTGACATCGTGTGGCGTGTCACACCTCCCCCGCGCCGGGAACTCGAGCGCGAAACGCTGCTGCCGGCTTGTTAACTGTGAGGCTGCTGAGCAGGAGCCTCCCCTGTTCCCCACCCTGCGAGCCCCCCCCCCACCCCGGGACAATCTCCCTCATCATAACCGCCCCCACCCGCCCTCGCAGACTCCAGATCACAGCCCCCCCCACCCCGGGACAATCTCCCTCATCATAACCGCCCCCACCCCCCACCCCGGGACAATCTCCCTCATCATAACCGCCCCCCCCCCCCCCTCCCCCCCAGTACCCATGCGCTCCACCATGGCACTCTCACTCACAGTTTTCATTCCACTGCTGCTCCTGTCCAATGGGCCACTGGTGTGTTCCACACTGAAACACCAGACACTGGAACCGCATGTCGGGACACAACTGACACTCAGCATATGAACGTTAGGCACTGACATACTGGAGGAGGGTGACACTAAAGCTGAGTGACACCCAGGACAGCGGCACTACTGACGTTACTGGACAATAGCGCTCAGGACTTTTCACGCAGATGAGCGTTTAAGAGGGATTCTGTCACTTGCATAAAGGATACTGGAGCTGTGTGGTGGCATTAAAGACAGCCTCTCGTGCAGTGACACAGTGCGGGATCATGTGGTCTGATCATACCCAAAAGAGAGGGCTGCGGTGCGGAGCAGTGGTATCGGCGACACTCAGCGAAAGGGATTGAGGACAGAGATAAATACTCTGGGGGGCTTCCTGTCCTTCACACCACCCACGCAGACACTCTGACAGCTGACACAGCATGAGGATGTGTGGGTTTGAGCAGGAGCGTCTCAAAAGACGCAGCCTGTGTCTACGCACACCAGCAAGGGTCTGCGCGCTGGGTGCTGCATCCCATTCTAGCCTTTAATTGCTGGTGACTTCTGTGCCTTGGAGATACCAGGCGATGTTGCCAGGCGACAGGTACCCATTGTGCTTCCTTGGGTTGCTATGGAGACGAAAGGGAGGGTGGGGTTTAACAAGGGAGGTACAGATTGTCTCTGACTGCTGCTGCTGCTGCTGACTCACACATGCACAGACAAACACACACATACACACACACACACACACACACACACACACACGCACACACACACACACACACACAGATGCACGCACACACATGCACACACACACATGCTTTTATTGCCATGAGAGAGCACTTAGCTAAGCCCAGTAAGGGCACACTGAAACCCCCTAACCTCAGTTATATAAAAGACAGTGGGATCTGTGACGATGACAGCTCTAACCTTATGAAAAAGTAATATATGTCAATACAGTGTAACCCACTTAATATCACCTCTGACATAAAGAACAAGTATGCAATATTAACCGGGCTGAGATTTTAATGGGGTTCCAATATAATCTCATGGCGCCACAAAGTGGAAGAACAAAGGTCTGTGTTTTCAGCATGCATACTCATCTGTTTTATGGCGAAATAAATAAAACTAATTAAACTGAATTTTGTGCTGCTTTAATTCCATATTCTACTATTCTTCCAGAATTACATGGCAATTTACTGCTTGAGTCCAATGTTTCAGATAATCGCCGTGCTTGACCACAATGTGATCGTCATCAGTTATTAACATATAACACAGTACTTTAACAGCTATTCAGTATTTCTTAACTTTGAATTAACTTGTCAATATAGCAAACAAAAGATCAAATAATCAAACCATGTACATTATATGTAAATAATGTTACTGTATACCTATTGGAAGAAACAGACCACCACCCTTGAAAATGAAAGACTATTTTAGCAGTGCTACCTGCAGTATAAAAAAAGAAAGCCAACACAGCTTTCCAAATACTTTAGAATTTTTGTAAATGGTTATAGCATTTAAATGAAACAACTGATCTAAACAAACAAATCTGAAAGAATGTCAATGCATGCAAATGTGCATTCAACATTCAACTTCTCCAGGGGTACACTTTAGGAAGGTGAAGCTTTCAGAGTTAAATACAACACCTGTTTCTGTTAAGTGTTTTTTTGTTCACATCTACTCTCAACATCACTCTACTTGATTCCAGGAGCACTAACACGTACCTAGCCATTTAGCCAGCACAACCAGATCTTCATATGGAAGTGAGCTAAACAATTCAGTTCAGTAAAAACACCCAAACCGCTCATCACTAGGAGCCCGAGCAAGCTTTCCTACCTGACATATCTTTACAACCCTCAAAATCAAAGTGAACATGAGCTGAAATTTTAGCTTTAAAAATATATTACAGTCTGTATTGCTGTTTTGAGTTAAATGGATTCGTAATCAACTTTGCAACAGTGTGATTGGCTGGCTAACCAGTGTTGTTTTTTTAAGCTGATGACATCCCTTCACAACACCGTCTGAATATCTTTGATTGGCTTTTGAGCATGGTATTATCCACTTTTAGATATGAAATTTTATCGTATGTGGCACATATTGACTTATTCCTTCATATTCCACAATATCATCCCTAACATTTAGATTTAATATTTTAATTTTCACACACATTTGATTTTCAAAATGTGTCACCTTCGCACAAACTTACATGATGGGTGACAGAAATGAGGAATGTCTAAGAAAGGCCTCTTTCTGACGTCAATAAAACACTCACTGAAACTGTTCATAGGATAAATAATTTATTTTGCTGCGTCCTGCTGACAGACTCATGATGAAGCTGGTGACCTTACACAGGTTCAAGGATGGAAATACGCACACCTCTGATTAACAAAGCAGCTAATCACTATAAAGAAACACCCTGTTGTTGCTGCTGGCAGAAAAATGGAAGCTTACCTAGCACACATAAATCAAGGTATTCGAGGACACTCAAAGGGAAATGTGTATTTAAATGCTCTCAAAGTACTACAGCCCCTGCAGCAAAACCACAGTGACATTTAGATATTTAAATATAGATTTACTATTTAAAGATCGAAAACAAAAATACTGCTTACCTCATCCCAACACAAACCTAAAAGAGGAAGATTTCACTATCACCACTCACACTCATGAGGAAAAAAACAGTCTTAATTGTGGGTCTGGCCCATTGCGACAGGTGAGTAAAATTCCCCACTGAATGTTTCCAAGCTCTTAGCACCACTTTTTCCATCACAACAGGTATACAATCATCATATAGTAGTAAAATTTGCCATCGGTGTCTTCAGAAGCACATCAACGTACATGTGCAATTAGCCGTAAAGGATGAGCACTTTGATCTGACAGGATACTGAGGAAAGAAAAACAAAAAAAATGGAAAGATCATCCATTAGTGTGGTTCGGTTATAGGAAATCACAGTCATCACATTCCACCAGTTTCCCTACAGGTTACAGTTTCCCTTTCTTCCTGTCAGCTGTGTCTCGCCCCACATTTTGCAGGATATGACCCATAATTTGGAGACAGTCCATTTCGCATAAACTTTTCATTAGGCCGAAATCATCTGCTTCTCCAACAGGCTTTAACCAAGTTTGTCTGTGTGCAGTATTACAAAAATGTTCATTAGATAGGGGTGAATGTGAACCCAGTGCAGAAGATTTAATATTACTTTGCAATTGTTTTCTAATTGTGTTTCTGGTGATAATTGGCGCACACTCTTCTTTGGGGTAGTTAAATATTATTAATAACAACAATGTAATTTTTGCGCCACTTGCAAATCTGCATATAAATCATCTGATTCAAGCCCAAAGAAAAAGCACTGAAATTGGACTTCCCTTTTAATTTTAAAAGGTCACAGAGAGCCCAGGGTAGCTCTGCAGACAGGAGTATTATTATAGAAGATAAAGCAGTTGTGCGCTTTTGTAGTCGCGGAGGAGCTAGCTGGTAGTTGGGGTGGAGTGATGTTTGAGGACGCGCAAGCCTTTTCTCCTGTTAATCTCAACAGCAAAACTCGATTTAACAAAGCACCTCCCCGGGCGTGTCTTCTGTCTCCTTGCCCAGCTGACGCCGTTGACGTCAAGCGGGCGAGCCGTTCACACACTGACACACTGACTCATGCGCGCCGAGCCGTCTGCAGCGCACGCCGTTTCCAGACCCCCGCACCGCCCACCCACTCACCCGAAACCCTCCAAGTCAGACTCGCTGATAGCACCCGCACCCTGTCTTTGTGGCTGATGAGCACAGGCTCCTGCGTGGCAGGAACCTTGGCATCCTTCGCAGGAGCTGCATCCTCGGCGGGGGCTCCTCTCGCCTCCTTCCCCCTGCGCCCTCCCCTCTCCATGCAGGGGTGATTCACGCCATCAACCCCGTTTGTAAATGTTCCTCTAGACCCCGCTCATTTCTGACATTCGCTGGAGTCGAGTGTCAGCCTCCACTTGGCCTGCTTTTGGCTTCACAAAACAGGTGTAAATAGACACCCTTGCCACGGCACTTTGACTGTCACACTCATAGCACAGCAAAATGAAGACTGCGGAGAGATTTTTAATCAAAGCCCCGACCCCGGATCAGTTTAATCTTGTCTGACACAAAGGCTGAGGTTAAAGTTAGTGATGGGCAAGCTGACTTAGCATCACAAAGGTCATGGAGCTCTGAGTATTTATTTAAAGCTTGGGAAGAGGACGTTTTCATTTAATGACTCTCAAGTGATGACACAAATCGCCTAGATGTGTAACAACACCCCTGCCCACCCTCACTCAACCTCTCTTACTATTACTACAGTAGAGACAATAACACATGCCAAAGATCACTGTGGACATGACTGAGTGCTGCTCACTGCTGACAAGTTGCATCTAGCTGTGACAAAATCATAAATAGCAGTCATTTATGCATTCTAGTGTCTGAAATTTTCCTCAATGACTCAGGCATTCTCCTGGAATCAGGAACGCCAGTGACACTAACTGTTCTGCATCTCCAGCGCAATTAAAGGATACCACCAGTGAACTGTGCTGTGGCATCCAGCTTCCAGGCCTCGGGCAAGACAGAATTCCCCATTAATCCTCTCCAGGTACTGTTTGGAACCAATCATCGATCACTTGGGAAATGACAGCATTGCCTCCTGATTGACTTCCGTCTGTTTCTGAGCTGTGGTTATTGGACCGTTAATTCATGATAGCCACATCACGATGGCCAGTTGCCACCAGACAACTGGATACGAATTATCAGCCCAGCCTAGGCGGCGGTAACGGTCCAGCAGAACAGAACTATTCACTGCAGCAGTCCTCAGCAGGGCATGGCTCGAGGGTTAGCTGAGGGGTTGCCATGGTATTTGCATCCTGGCTATGCCCTTTGCCGGACAGGGCATTGATCGTGGTCACGTGACACCCCCAACACCACCAGCACTTCTGACGGGGGGGCTGATGCATTCAAGACCGTCTAATCAAACGCTCGCTCTTTCAAGTCTTCACCTTTTATTTCCGCATGCACAGCATCTCATCATCTGTCTCAATCACGAAAAAGAAAATCGCTTCTTTCCCTGACACTGCCCATATCTGCCATCAGCACTTTAGCCTGACAGCCATTTACAAAGGAGAAACAAAGGGATCAATCACACAGAGGTTCTTTATGGTGGCTGAGTGATGGATTAATCATGATCTGGGCTGAGGTTCACCAGGTGCGCAGCGCGCGGACATGCACGTACGTGTGAATGTGCGAGAGAGTGCGAGTGCTTGTGTTTAGGTGTGTGTAGGTGTGTGTGTGTGTGTATGTGTGTGTGTGCTTTGCTGACTTCATTAGTAGTAAGGAATGTGGTGGTAATGTTTCTGTATTCCACGTGCAATCAAAAAGCAAAATACAGAAGTCAGACTAAGCAAGATGCTTCAATGAGAGAAGGAGTTTGATGCAGGTGTACTTGTGGCGGGAATGGCAGATTAACTGTACTGTACACACACACACACACACACACATACATGCACAGTATTATCACACCATTAATCAGACATTAGGAAGTCAATAGGCAGTAAAAGAAGGTTGATGTTTAACCCACAAAGGAGACATTGCCCCTTGCTAGAAACAGAGCTGACTCTCAAACCTGACTGTTACCAAGGCCAAACCCTGGTAAGGGGTTCTATGAACCAAACAGATTGAGACCAGGTGCTATTGTGTATTATGCAACCAATAAAAAAAACACACAACAACAACAAAAAATATGTTGTTCTCCACAGATTTCTTTTTGCCACTGAATACAAACAACCTCCTCAACAATTCATCTCATTTCCAATCCTCCTGACAATCCCGCAGCTGGTTCTGTGCAGGGAACGAGAGCAAGAGAGGCATTTTCAGATCAAACAAAGGAAGGCTCTCTGATTGAAGGCTTAACTGTGTGATAAATCAACAGGGGTCCAAGTTTTGTGTTCAGCCCACCATGTGATCACTGCCGAGTTTTTCCATTATCTTTAATGCAATGAATGGAAAATAATTTGTTTTGGCCTTTTTTTTCCCCTTTTCTCAGCAAGTGATGGATTTTGGTTAAGACGTGGACTACATTGTTGGATTCACATAATTGACAGACAAAGTGTGTTTCTGTCAGTTCCTCCAAAATCTTTTTTTTTCCAGCATGTTATTCTAGTTTGCTTAGCTTTGGTGTATCAGAAAGAACCATTCTGTTCCACTCCATTCTGAATCATTCCCTTCCGCATAAGTTCTGAAATAACAGCAATTAGTGCAAATAGCCACTGACCCCACACAGAGGCGTTAGGAAAAAAAAAATCACATAAATGGCCCATGAGAGAAATGAGCTTCATATTCTGTCTCTATAGGAGCAATAAAACACCAATCAAAAATCCATTTGTTGGAATATCCTGAGTAAAAATGGAAATTTGAGAAGACCCAAGTAGTGAAGGGGCCCATGGTGCTAATGCTTCAGATTTCAGTTCACGGACCTAACCAATATAACTACTGGCTCAATGTCTGATCGCCAACACTACATCCGCAAATCTCTAGAGGACATTCAAAAGTGGCTCTTCAATCAACTCATATTTTGCTATTGATGGGGTCAAGAGAGCCATTAAAACGTTGTTACAAAAATTGGTGTTTTACCTAGAGCTGAAACGGATGTTGTTCCAACCGTACCTACAGTTTAACAAGATAGTAAATGAGGAATTACACCTTTCACTTTTTCTTAACTCGATCTAATGCCTTTTAATTTCATAAGGGGAACATATGTTATATAACAATATGAGTGACTTACCTCTAATACACTGGAATATATTTAATTTCCTGAGCACAGAGAAACAGTACTGTTCATATTTATTCATACCCCAGACTAAAATGGAACAAAAAACATGCTGTACAGGAACAAATATGCATATTAAATTTTTCCGTCTGCTTAAATGTTTTTTTTTTGTAAATGCACTTTAATTTTAATGTTCAACTTGAACATTGACATCATAGTGTTACAGTTACTGACAACTGCCTGGAAAAAGGCTCTTTTTCCATATATTGTATTTGCTTTTGTGTCTTTCGTATTAAGCTTCATTAGCTGCATTATGAGGCCATCATAACTGACTGTCTGTGGGATGTATCCTGTTCATCCACACTCCTCATTGGAGTCATTGCAACATTTTGGTACATTTATGTACTGGTTGTAATGCATACCTGATCTGTGTTAATTTAACACAGTGGAATTGTATAGTAACTATTGAGTTAAAGCTACTATTTAAAGCAGGGTGTGCCGTAACAAATTTATGTGCATGGTTTTAAGGCTAAAATGTTTGTATAAATACAAGCTTCTGCATGTAAATATTTTATCTTTTCAGGTAATAAAGTAAAGGTCGAATGCTGGTGTGCAGTTCCAAAGACGTTTGATTGCAGTGTGTCATTCTTATGGTGAACCTTCACTGTGTCAGCCAGCCAAACTCCTTGGGTGGCACCCAGCACACACATAGCCTACAGTATTGCTCATATCTGCAGTATATTCACACAGGCACTAAAAAGGTATACTGTGTGTTTCAAATAGAGACACAGAAAGACAGAGAGGGAGACAGACAGACACAGAGAGAGACAGAGATGGAGAGAGGGAGACAGACATCTGGAGACAACAACAAACCTCAGACTGCACTGAGGAGCCCAGCTAATGAGGGCGGCCTTTCACATACCCCTCCTGGACAGTCATTTTTTGGCAGATTGCTTTTCATTTGATTTGTCAGGAAGAACTACCCCCACTGCAACTGAACTTTGCAGTGAGTCATTCAGAATAATATGAACACATTTCTGTATGAGTGTCGTCTATTCCGCTGTTAATTGTAAATCAAGCTTTCTTTGTTTATATGCCTTCCATTTCCAGCCTTCCATTGCTTCCATTTCTGAGGTAGAAATTCTTGGTTTTAAATAGTTTTTACCCACCCTACATGTTTTTGCCCACATGGCAAAACTGAGCTGTGCAAGAGGTGGAAAAATATCATACTTTCACATTGATCCATATGTGAGAGAAAAAGCCTTAAATTTGCTAGCTCTCATACCTCAAGTCATGACAAAGTGCCAGTGGACAGTTCTTGAATATCACTGGATGCTAGATGGTCTTCAGCATGGGCATTCAACTAATCAGAACCTAGTATTTTTTTCAGGTAAGCTGCAGAATGGCCACAAATTGTGACACTAATAATAGTCTAATAGTCCATTCACACAATTGCTCCCACCAGTCTAAAAAGTCTATGGGAGAGAATTTGAAGGACACACATTGGTGTAGGAAAGTGAAACATACAGACAGGCATGAAGGAGCACTATGATGGAAAACAAGTATATTACCCTGAGAAGTGTCAGAAAATGTCCTGAAAATTGATTTAAAGGTCATATATAAGCATGTGTAAACTCCTATTAGTGTACATTAATCTCAAAAGCTTTGTGCAACTGTCAAATATGTTTGCAATTTATAAATATATTTATTGCAAAGGAGCTCCCTGAGTGATATCCCTGAAGCCTATTGTGTATGCTTCATCACTGCTGCAGTGCCCTGTGGGGCCACTGTCGTCACCAATACCACCAAAACAGAGACTGAGTAGCTATGAGTAGACATTTTGCATTTAGGATTCAATGGAAGCCAAAACCATTAAGTGGACATAATATGTTTAAAGGAAGGTCACAATAAGCTTAAAAGCACTTTCATTTTTGACAGCTACCTACTTTGACCTTTATGTCAATGTCCATGTTACTGCGAGTCAGCCTGACATGGGGGCCATGAAAGGAGTTTTCAACCCCATAAGCATGAATCAGTGGAAAGGCGTATACATATTTAATAAGGCACTGCACTCATGAACCACAGTCCTTCAAAAAATACAGCCACTATTGATCTGTCATTAGACATTTGAAGGATTGTCCTAAAAAGGAAAAGGAATTGCTCTAGGAGTTATATGCATGTAATTTGTGGGGTCGAAGTCAAATCCTCATTATTCACCATAAACTGAAACAAAGCAAAGAGGAAATGTCTTGAAGTTCTCTCTCTGTCTTGCTCTCATACATGCATTTTAGTTCAACTTGTTTTACCATTTACAGGACAAAGATTACAAACATATTACATTCAGACATGTACATACATATTGATAGTATGTAGTGTGCTAGAATAACATTTATTTTTATATTTCTAAAATTAAATTAAATTAAATAAAGGTTGCCTCTGAGTCACACACTGTTCCTCAGACTATGGCCAGCAATGACATAATGTTCCAAAAGTATATAAATTGAATATGCTCCACACATATACACAGTTTTGGAGGTTTATGGACATATAGGAGGTTTGTAAACAGTGGCAATGCATTATTTATTTAAGGACAGTATATTTTGTATTTCAGTATATATATATATATATATCTCCCCCTCTCTCTCAGGAAGAAAAGCAGGGTTACTCTAGCATGAAAGTTGAAAGACGATGACACCGAGATTGCAAACCACATTAAAAAGCCTTATCTGTGTTTGTTTAAGTCAGTTCACTGGTGGGAATTGGGATATTCAAGTTCTGTATTTACAAAACACAGCCTTGCATATCACTCCTGTCCCACACTCACTGATTTTCCAGCAGCTCGTTCCACTGTTTCATTTTAAATCCTCAGTACACAGTATCATTTGGGCCTTTTCATTTGCAATGATTGCTACTTTGCACATGGTGACATGCAACTGTCCCAGAAAACTGAACTAGATAAAGCTTGGAATTGTGATTAAACAGAACCATTTACATATAAAATTCTGTGCAATACTTATTGCAATTAGTCATAAACAGATCCACAAAAATTTTTTCCACAGTGACATGTCAAGAATTTCTATTAGATTTAGAATGAAAATGTATTGGCAGAACACGGTTCATCTAAACAGATGACATTCTGACATCTTGCCATGGACAAAGCTGTCAACTGAATGAATAAATTATTAGGGCAATCATCATTGCAACACGATTACAACTGTTTAACCTTGAAACTATCTTTACAAATGGAGTGACAAAAAAAAAAAAAAACAAGACACAGGAGGCAGGCCTTCCCATAATTCCCCGGTACCTCTGACAGAGACAGAGTTTCAATCTTGTAAATGGCAAGGTCGCACAGCAAAGGGAGCAACGTTAAGCATTACTAATGCCCTTGCAGCTAGCCATTAAAGTAAGGGTCATATAGAGAAGGACAGTCCATGTTGGGGCGGGATTGTGGTGGTGTGTACGGCATGGTTTATCCTGTGGCAGGCTTGTTTTCACACTGAAACTCACCGGCATTGATTTAGTTGACTAAACACTGGGGTTGGCCATACAGTGAATGAAGGGATATCATCGCCTGTCAATTACGAGGCCTCTGACAAGAAGATATCTGATTTCCCCCCAGGCAGAATCAATTGACTCACAAACTGAATCTATATCTTGGTATAATCAAATCGATCAATGAATGACTTAAGAGGCAACAATGCACGTGTATACACAGGAATAATGAGAGGGTAAGGGATATGGGTGTGCATACAGCACCAAATCAGGATATGCACACACAGGCTGCTAGTGGAGCATTTGTGTGCCTAGTATTACCTTTCCAAAAGAGTGGAAAATTAATTATTGCATTCAAAATAAATTAATACATATATAAATAAATACTTCTGCCTGGTTGAAATTCAATGCAGAATATTTGCCAGTAAAAGCCACACCTGTATATCATACAAATTGAATAACCAGAAGCACTTTTCATATCTGAAAAGTTAACATGCACCCATGGTAAACAAACCAGTTTTCTTGCAACTATAAATTTGCCCTTATGCTTTTTTGTGACATACGCATTTGCCTGTTTTGTATATATATATATATTATATATATATATTCATATACAGCTCCTGTATTCCTCCTCTCATTTACTAGTGAATATTGGAAAGATTGGTCCTCTGCATAGCTCAGCAACCCAGTGTGTCAGCAGCACATAATTTATCTTTTGCTTGTCATTCATCATCATCATCATCAATAGATGCAGTAAAAGTAATACATTTGTGACACAGGCCTGTTTGCATCAGTACAGCAGCAGGCATAGGCTGTGGCTGTGAATACTGGCTGAAAGGCTCAGCATGGAGGCACCATACGGTCCCTCCAGCTGAAACTGGTCTGGGAGAGGGCATGGGGGTTTAGATGAACTTTTTCCGTGGGCACAGAGCCGCTCAGCTGGATTATTCAATTACCAGGGCAGGGGGGTGGGAGATCGTCCTGGCATTAATGAGATCTACCAGGAGGAGAAGCACGCCGTCTGATTCCTCGGACATTTATTGAAGTAGAAAAAAAAAAGAAAAAAAAAAAACACCAAAAGTCACTAAGAGGTGAGGAACTATGACTGAGTGTGAGCTGGAGAGAAAGACAGAGAGGAAGAGGGGAGAGACAGAGAGAAAGACAGAGAGAGAGAGAGAGAGAGAGAGAGAGAGAGAAGAATGGGGGTCAGAGACACAGACAGAAACAACAAGATAGCAAAACAAATGATAGTTACAGGAACATAAACCAAAGACGGGTGTTCCGGTAAAAGGCACTCAGAATGCCTGTCATTTCTTTCAAAATAATGGTCCCTGGACAGCCCTCAGAGGACAGTAAATGACTCTCTGCCATGACTCCCTCAGAAACTGTGGAAACCTGCCCTTTTACCCCTGCATTGTGGGCTGACGCAGCTGGCGATACAAGCCACTGTCCCTGTATTGTGTGGCTTTGCCTCAGGCTGGGGGGGGTTGGGGGGGGGGGGGGGTTAGCGACAGGTGGCACCGGGAGAGGGTAATTTAAACCTGTCTGCCACTAATCTTATTTATGAGCTTGGTTTAGCAAGGCATTGTACTCATTGGCTGGGTGGTTGTGTTTTTATTAAATTTACAGAGGATGTATGCCTTAAATCAGGAGCCTGCGAGCAGATAGGGCGGGGTGGGGGCCAGTGATGGTGGGGGGAGAGGAGAGCATCTGATTGCTGAGCCTGCGAGTGTATTAAGTGTCCAGGTGACGAAGCACCATGGGAAAATTATGGTAATGCTCTATTCATCATTCACTGAGTATTCATCACTGCGTTGACCAGCTGTACGCGGGCTAAATTATGGGAATAATTCTATTGACTATGAAAGGTTCTTTATAGGTTCCTCAAAGCGGTAGGGGTGTGTAGCACTACAGGTCTCCTAAAACGGCTCTGAGAGGCAGCACCAAATGATTGCTCCACCAAAAACTGTGCCTGTTTACCAAATCCCTTGATCCTCTTACTTACAGAATTATCTACGAGGCAGAGTTTCATATTTAGGTTTTCTTCCATAATCTCTTTGAAGAAGACAGGCATCTAATCTCTAGAAGGGGCCATTTGTTCCATATCAATAACTGTTGCCTATATGCAGGCGGTACATGGCAGGTAATAAGAGATTTTTTTTAACCCTTATCTGACAGGGTCATGCTTCAAGATCAGTGCCGCAGCAGACTTGGTCAATGCTCAATGTTCAGCCAGTTGACACCCCTCTGATTCAGTTAATTGGAGGAATTGATGTGGAGCCCTCACTGGTCCGGGCCTGTGGGATGTAGATGAATATTCACAAGGGCCACAGACTACAGCTGACAGTCTGGAAAAGAGAATCATAAATATAATGAGCTCATCGACAGCCCAGCCACACCTTGTGACAAAGGGCAGGCTTAATTGAAGCAAGGAAAGGAGAGGAAAAGAAAAGAGGATGGGGGAGAGACAGAGAGAGAGAGAGAGAAAAAAGAGAATTTGAAAACGCAGGTTCAATATCTGACCCCCTCCCAGGCTTCAATTCTCCATCCTACTGAGACAAGGAGCACACTGTAGAACTAGTGGCTGGGCATATATCAGGCTGAGGGACAAATAATGACCTGTGTCAGCATGGGTAGGGACCAGAAGATGGTGAGGTGGGAAAGGTTTATGCAGGGATAGCAAAGTTCTGTAAGCATACTGATTTTATATTGCTGTATGTTTCATATGATTTGTATTCTCATAAAACAATTTTGTTCATTGTGACACTGCTAAAGCTAATTTGAATTTAACTGAAAATTGAAAGGGGGCTGGGTGTGGCGAGAAAAGGTTCAACAGTTTAACAGGAACAGAGAATATTGGTTACACTTCCCATTAAATACATCTCACGTATAGTAGTACATGTGTCTTGTAATGTACTGAAAAAATACATTTCGCATGTTTTCCACTATTTTCATTTTTCAGAGAAAAACAGAGAAGACCGGCGCATAGATGGTACCCGGGAAAACCTTGCTAGAAAATGACAGGGATTAGAGGTGAGGACAGACGGCTGTGCATCCACTTTAAACTGCTCCCAGCAGAAGCCACAGGCAGTTTCACATGCATTACAAGGCTGGCGCTACATGTCGGGTTCCTATATTTGAGAGAAACTACGGAGACAGAGGGGAAAGAGTCTCAGGCCACCGACCCTCATAAAAGACGAGGACGAGATAAGGTAAACGGCTGCGGAGCATCTCTGCCTCCCTTAAAGTCTCGGTGCCTCGGCAGCGTCAGCCTTTAAGGCAGATTGCATTTAAAGTTTGGGTGAATGATGAGCGGCGCCATCCTCTGGAGGCTGCATTCCTTCAGCTGTGTGTCCTTAATAGCGTGGTGCATATTGCAGCGCAGAGGAAAGGGGCCTGGAATATAAACGACCTCTTGCACTCTTTTAGAAAAAAAAACCTTCAATCATACAGAGGCTTCTACTCAATCATCATCTGAAGCCCTTATGGACACGATTGAGTGAGTCTGCCCCCCCCCCCCCGACTCTCTGTGCAGAACCGAAGACTGCTCAGTGATTCCATATTATGTCCCCGGAGATTAATGGAGAGATGGGATGCATGTGTGATGGAGCTGGCTTTCATAACCTCTTGGAAGGGCTACCGTTCATCACGACTGGCTGGGGGTGGTTACACTTTATTTGCTGCTTTATCCTCCTCTCCACGGTCTGAGGGAAGAAAACTCTGCCTCTCATGGGCCAGGGCAGACCTCTTGGTAAGGGAAGACACCTGTTAGTATCCCTCATTTTGCTTTCCCTGGGCCTTGAGAGTTAGTTACCGGTTGCGCTCGGGATGCAAATCTGATGCCTCTCCCTCAGTGGGTTGCCGTGGCGCCCTGCTGCCTTCCTGCTGCTCCTGGAGTCATATACAGATGCCTCGGGTATCAGAAAGTCTGCTAAAGGACGTGCATTTCTGATCCTAACAGAGCCAGGTTCCTGACCGATTCATATCCATAAATACATCTTTCAACGTCATATTCATAAGAAGCTGTTATTCTGAATTCTAATGGATATATTTCAGTGCTTGTAACAACAGGTGCGTTGCCTTATCACACCTAAGCTTGAAAACCATCAATGAGGAGCGGGAAACAGTGACTGCCGCAGCCTTTAGAGACTAAAAAAATCTGCCACCCCGCGGTTTAACTCGATGGCCGGTCCACAATGGAGCGCTGGTGGGCGGCTGTTATTTGTGGTCCAGCTGGGGAGCGATAGGAGCAGTGCATGTGAAGGCCTCCGGCTGGGTGAGGATCTGGGAAACATGTCCGCCGGCAACCTCGACGCCGCAATCCCAGGATTGCATAACCGGCCTTAATGATGTGTTGAATCGGTATGGCCCCCCGCTGTGCCCCTCGCACCCCGCGAGAGAACACGGGGCGGGGCGGACGGGTTGCCATGACAGCACAGCGGGCGAAGCTAAGCGCTCGTCCCTGGGAGCTCTGGAGAGCCGGGAAGCACCGGCAGCCCTCCTGAGTCTGAGCGGTGATGCCATCGGCGTCCCATTACACTGCATTATATTACTGGCATTTAGCAGAGCGACTTACACGGGTTACAATTTTTACATGTTATCAGTTTATACAGCTGGATATTTACCGAGTCAACTGTGGGTTAAGTGCCTTGACCAAGGGCACAGCGGTAGTGTCCCAGCAGGGAACTGAACCGGCAACCTTTTGATTTACAAGCCCTGCTCTTTACCGCTATGCTACGCTACCGCCCACTGTGTGTCCCTCACCACTGTGTACGCGCTGACGAGTCAGAGCCAGCCGTCGGAGCCCTTGTATAGTATCCGTGAAGGGGAGGCAGGTGGAGGCACCGCAAGATAAGATGGATGGAGTTAGACTGACCTGAAATCCCCAGATGCTGGTAAGGCTTAATTTGGTGCAATTAATTAAGTGGGGCTGAAGAACAAGCACTCTGCATCTCAGCTCGTCCCCACCCCCCTCCCCCCACCCCACAACTCTACCCATCCAAGACTGCACCTCACCATGTATCGCTGCTGGAACAACAGCATGATTTGTCAGTCATATCTCCATACTGCACAGTATGCATTAAACATATGTACATATTAATGTATTCAAAAAAACATTTAATCACTTATGACATATTCAGCGGTCTTGTGGTTAGGCTGTGAGCACTGGTGCCAGAGGGCTTGGAGTTCAAACCTCGGGCGAGTCATTATGGAGACATTAAAAATGGTAATGCATCGTCTCTCTGCATGGTATGGTCATCCACATTAATGGGTGGTGTTCTTTCCAAGGAGTCCCGTGTGTGCAGAAATCTGCTTCAGGAGTCAGAATGAACTCCAACCCCTGTGAACATCCCAGTCTCAGGCACTGCCTCCAACAAAGTATGTACAGTACAGCTTTAAATTACCAGACCACAAGCTCATGGTAACCATAAACTCACAGAACAGAGACACTCCCCACTCTAAAATCAAGCTTTAAAAACAGGAAAACCAAATTTAAGATTCAGTTGATTGTTTTCAAATGATTACTTCTGAACATATAATTAACATGAATTGAACAAATGTCGTTTTTCCAATAAATGTTCTGGGTTCTCAAATATACAAAATGTCACAACATTCCTGAGGCATACGACACAGACTTCAGCTCAAGGCAACTATGGACAATCCATATGTCCATTATTTGTGGGGCGATGAGGAGGGGGATCAGAGGTCTCCTTTCTGAACTGCTTTCTCTCCCTTGGTCTCCGGTGCTCTTTTTCCACCGCACCCCAGCAGCCTGACCTTTTCCAGGCAAGCAGGGCTACAGGAGGGACCGCCCAGTCACAGGAGACACAGACTCAAACAGTGTGTGTGGGTGTGTGGGTGTGTGTATGAGAGAGAGAGAGAGAGTGCATGCGGGGGGGAGAGGGGGGCGCGGGGGTAGGGGGTGGGGGGGTTGGGGGGGGAGAGAGGTAGTCACCCATGGGGAGAAGTGTGCACATGCACGTACGCACTGCCCGTACTATTGCCTTCATTCACACTCTCCTCACCACACACGCTTCTGAGAGAAGAGCACAAAGGAGGCCGCCTGAATTATGCATAAAGAACAGCGATGTGTTATTAAATCACTTTACGCTTCCAAAAAGCACTTCAAAACAAAGAAAAGCAATCACAAATGCACTGTATATATTTATATAGCACACATACACACACACACACCCACATATATATATATATATATACTGTATATGTGTGTGTGTGTGTGTGTGTGTGTGTATTTTTTTCCCCTTTTTTCATTCCCTTTCTTTGTGTTATTAAAGTGGACTTAAGAGCTGGTGAAGTTCCTGTTGCTGTGATGGAATTAGAATCAATGACAATTTTTGAAAACCCCTTGTTTTTGCTTCCCCCCCTCAGGGAGCAGCTGCAGAGGTGGGCTGATGGTGAGCTCTGATACGGGAATCATCCGCGGTGATGTATTCCACGGTGGCGGCATGGGGCTTTAATCTTCTCACCACCTCCCAGAGGAAAAGGCCTCTGTCTCATTACCGTGTGTGGGGCAGGGGCCTTGAAGCCCGGGCTGTAACCACCTTCTGCAGTAAAGGCTGGCGTAGGAGGTTTGAATTAATGCTATTGCAACGTTTCCCTAACTTTGTAGCGACGTGTCCCCAGGTTAACCAGGATGTGTGTGCTGATTCCTGTCCGCGTCCGCCTGAAGGCAAAACTCCTTCAGTCTCATCCCTTTTTTTTCCTTTATTTATCTGTCAAAGTCAGCCGGCAGTTTGGTGAATAAAGAAATTGAAAGGAGTCACTTATTCAGTTGCCTCTTCTTTTCGTAAAATCGCTCTAATCCACAGAACAAGCCTCTGCTCAGTGGGAAGTCACTCACTGTCAAAGATGTCAGCTTGATATGGCGCAGCGGCACAATGGAGAATTTAACATGAGATCTCCGCGCTGACACTTGACAAAAAGTCCCCCTGAATCCACTCAAGGCCATCAAAATCCAAACCTGACACTGTGTGGCACATTCAATAGGAGGGCACAAAAAGACGTTTTGTACTGGGGCTACAGTGGTCCTTGACATAAGACCATCATTCCCCATAGCTCTGTGGCCAGTACCAACTGTCTGAGGAGCATAAGAATTATTTTATTAATAGATCATAAAGGTGGCTGAATTGTGGTTTTTTCAACAACCATTGTTACAAGGAACAATATTCAATTTTTTTTTTGTTTGTTACAGACAAAATGTATACCATTTGGTTCAGTGTTTGTATTTTTGTGTTTTTGTGAGTATGTGTGTATGGTGGGGGCCGTTGTAAGAGGGAGATCCAAAATACAGACAAATAAACAAATGAGTACCAGTGATTGCACAATCTAAACTGGAGTATTACACATCTCTTGACAAAAACAATGTGTACATGATGGAGAGCTGCAAAGTCAGATGTACTGGAGTGTGTCAGATGTACACACTAGCACTCACTTACTCGCACACACACACCCATGCTCTCATGCTCACAGACACACTCACTCACTCACTCACACCTTTCCATCCTCACTGGAGGGACCCAAAGAGGTGGACTCTGGTACTGACAGGGTCAGGCAGGTGGAGAGGCTGAAGAGGACAGATGGCCTGGACCGGTGGCTGACAGGTTCGCTCTGAATAACGGGGGGATGTTATCAGCAGGGGGGAATGCTGCTCTCTCTCGCCAGCTGAGATAGATAGTCCCCAGTCCTCATGTGTACTGCATAACCCTGTCACCAGTGTTCAGTGCCCCTCTCTCTCTCTCTCTCTCTCTCTCTCTCTCTCTCTCTCTCTCTCTCTCTCTCTCTCTCCAGATCCTCCAGGAGGAACTCTGCACCCATGAGACCGTGTTTACTCCTCCGACGGCGAAAATACAAAGCGCGTAATCTCTCCTGGAACACACTCTACCAGCAAACCCTGTCCACCCACCGCAATCTGCATGCTTTATTAG
This sequence comes from Megalops cyprinoides, assembly GCF_013368585.1. Lineage (NCBI taxonomy): Eukaryota > Metazoa > Chordata > Actinopteri > Elopiformes > Megalopidae > Megalops > Megalops cyprinoides. The sequence goes on from NC_050596.1 coordinate 25,119,880, forward strand.
AGGCAGGATTAGACTCCTACAGCACATGGGGAGGGGAGAACTAGAGAGAAGGGGGAGAGTAGGGGAGAGACAGGCACAGAGATGCGGAAAACAGAAACAGGGACAGGAATGACGGGTACAACGTTTGTTGTTTTGTGACTGATCTTTACTTACCGTGAGTGGCTGGTAAAAAAAAAAAAAAAATTCTGAAAATTATTGTTTAAATTCCTGATTTTCATTTTTGTATTATTTTTATTTTTGACGATTGGATGCGGTGGTATAAATAGTTTTCCATTTGTGGCCTTGTTGCGAAGTTACTGTACAATCTGGTGTCATACCAGTGAGGCACAGCTGAGTTTAAATTTAAACACAGAAAGAGAGAAAGTAACAGTAAGCAAAACAGAGAAAGGGAGAGAGAGGAGAGAAAGAGGAAAGTACAAGTGAGAATGTATGTGTGTGAGAGAGAAAGAGAGAGAGAGGGAGCTGTGTGTGAGAGAGGAGAGAGAGAGATAGAGGTACATTAGGCCCTGTCACTAGTCACGCCTCAAAAACCCCACAGCCCTTTGCTTTCTATTTGCCGTGTTTTGTTTTTAAATGCTCACGCTGTTGCTTTTTGCGGTATTTTTTCTTGTTCAAAAGCAACTGGTGAGTTTCGTCACCTTCAAAGCGGCCCTGGAAGGGCAGTAATGGTGAGGGTCTTTCAGCTCAGCGGGCTGCCTGTATCAAAGCCTGCTCTGCAGCTGTGTTCTCTGGCATCCTGGCTGTGTGTGTGAGAGAAAGAGAGCTACCAGGAGCCCCCCCACATCAATGCCCCCCCCCCCCCATTAACTGGCAGAGAGAGAAGTCCCCTTCAAGGCACCAAACCATCACTGATAGGACAGGGGGCCGTTAACAGCACACACTGTTGTTCCAGGGAGTTCAGCCTGGTGCCAAGGCGATGGTTAGAATGCAACAGCGACAGAAACGATCATTACCATGCCTCTGGCGCACCCCTCATTTTGTAGTACTTTCTTTTGAAAGAATGCCTCCTTATTTCAATTTGGCCCCATTCAGGGAACAGGTTAAAAATATCACAGCAATAATGACATTTAATACTTTCATCAATCTGCATTCGAGCTGAATAAAGCTTTAATTTCAGCCTGTCGTGCTTGAGAAGCCAACGTTCAGACACAGGGTTCAGGCCAAAGTTGCTGTGATAATGGAGAATGCAGTAGCCTGAGGTCAGAAAGAGGCAGCTTCGCTAAAAGCTCCCCTTAGGCAGGAATTGGATTGCAAGCAGCCGAGGACCCAATACAATCTACTCCATTACAGTCGTATCCGGAGGCCCAGATTGCCATTTAGCCAGATGTCCCCAGAGGGTGCACACTCACAGCGCAGGTGCTGTTCCCTAAGGCAGTGACATCACTCACAGCCATGAATGCGGTGACATCACGGCAATCGCACACAGGTCCAGGGCCGTCGGAAAGGGGTCATTAAAGGGCCGCATCCTCCCGCGCCGAGTTGCCCTCCATCACAAACGGCGAGCGAATGACAATCGCAGGATCATCTCATACACTAAGCACTTACACGGATCATTAAGCAGTCTTAAGAAAAAAAGGATGGGTCATTAGCTGAAAAGGTTCAGAGGTAAAAACTAAAGGGCGATTTTACTCTGAGTGTTAAGTGTCTGTGACAAAAACTATCTCAGTTTATATGTTGGTGGCAGCTGAAACACTGGGGAGACATCCTCTGGATTATGAACATTTAAGAGCAGACTGTCCTGGACTCCTCCCCGGTGCTGCTCTGCCTCACAGACAGGGTGAAGAACATCACCCATCTCCCCCAGAGGCAGGGGAGGCTGCGAGCCCTCTGATCACACCCCACCCCACACACACACACACACACACCCACAGCACCAAGATCGTATCCCATCCTCTTTCTAAACCCTTCACGTCTATGCTGCCCGCCTGTGGTCAGACCCTCCCATCTCTGCCTCAGGCACCACCTGCTATTGGCTGCTCTGCTCGCAGTGAAACTGTGATGTCTAGGAAGGGTGTCCTCGGTAGAAGGTTGGTGGAAGTGTAGCATAGTGGTAAGGAGCAGGCCTTGTAACTGAATGTTTGCCAGTTCGATTCCCTGCTGGGGCACTGCCATTGTACCACTTGGCAAGGTACTCGACCCACAATTGCCTTGGTAAATATCCAGCTGTATAAATGGATAACATGTGAAAAACTATAACCTGTAACAATCTCAGGAGGTCAGGCAGTACTGGCATTCCGTCAGGTAGCTAGCCTTTAATAGGTGATTTAAAAATGGTTGGTGCACGCAACCGCTTCCCAGGTTTTTACTTAGTGTGGGGCAGAACTTTTATGAAGTACTTTCCCAGATGGAACAACCTCCGTACTTTCACAGGTGAGCCCTCCATTTTGTGCTAGACACCTTTAATCGCTGTGAAAGGATCTGACAAGTAACATAAATAGTTGCTTTTATTCCTGCAGTCTCAAAAGTTACATCCCTTAATCCTCTCCATTTTAACAGTACTTCAGTACTTGACTGGCCTCAGGTTCACATGGATTTAAAAGATAGGTCTGCGAAACAACTCTGGTGAACTGGCCTCAAAACACCTCCTTAGAAATGAGAAGAGCTCTGTGGAGAGTGAATTCTTAAACCGCCTTTCACAAAAGTCCCTTATTGTACAAGCAGAGAAACACCATTACTGAGCCAATATGCCCACTCTTCTCCATTTGGATTTTCTCAGATCTATCAAATAACAGATCTTGATCAGCCTTGCAATAATAAAAAGAGAAAACGCGCTACATGATGGAGAAACATGCCACAGACATTGCCAAGGACAGATTAAAAAAAAAAAACAGGACTACCTCCAGCACTACCATCTCAACTGCCTGCCAAACTGGACCTTTCTAAGGCCCAGACAAGTAAAAAAAAAAACTATACTGTGAAAAGACACACAGCTTAACCTATTTTGGGGTATCCAGCTGAAAATGTTGAGAGTCTGCCTTCAGCTGTCCTACTGTTCGGAGCAAGCTGCCATCGAAAGGAACCCACAGCACCAAGTACGGAGAGTACAATAACTTTTGCAATACCTGAGACCGAAAGTCTGCCATCCTACTGTTCAGATGTAAGAGGCCTTGACCTTCTTTGAATAACAGTCATCATAAAAGCCCTGGCTTCAATCAATGGTGCCCCCGCCTCCCCCATGAGAAAAAAAAATCATTCATAACACTTTGAATCACTTCCAGCAAGCCTGAATGCAGAGTCAAAGCAGTGAGCCTATGCCACAACATGGAGGCTATGAGAGATGAGAGACAGAGAGAGAGGAGCAGTCTGGAATGGCAGTATAGGAGCTCATGGACACATTGTGCTGCACGATCCTTGCATGATTTATGCGTCCTGACATCTGATTAGGTTACATTGTGCCACTGTGGCAACGGCTGTGAAGTCTTGGGGGGCATGGCGGGTTGGGGGGGGGGGGGGCGTTCTTGCTGGAACCCCCTATTACACTCTTCACCACAGCAGCTGAGCATCATTACACTGCCTTTAAGCGGGCACGCCCTGCGAACAATGCTGTACCCCCCCCCCCCCCGAATAAGGGCAGTGAGAGGAGAGGTACTGCGCGAGCTTCGTTCGGTGTCCCTCCAGGTCCCCCCCCCCCCCCTTTCTGCAGGCCCCTGCTCCCGAGACGTGCGTTTTCACTTCCCATCATCTTCAAAGTGCAGCCCTCAGCTCTCTGCTGGTGTGCACCGCATCCTGTCCCCCTGTTCCCGTTTGAGACGCTCTGAGAGAGAGAGAGAGGAGATCACCCTGTCTCTCTCCTTCTACCTCTGTCTCTTCCTCCTCTGATAAATTAGGATAGATTATGGGGCGCTCCCCTGTGCGGTTCTGGTACACCTCTCCCGTGGTTAAGGGACATTAACAAGCAAAGTCTCACACCTCTCCGAGGACAGGATTATAAACAACACCATTTGATTATAGCCTGATTGGTGTGACAAAAATGTGGTTATGGATTTACAGAGAGAGAGGAGGGGGAAGACTTTTTTTAAACTCAGATCCAGCCACAGCCCGATGACATGACAACATTCAATACAAATATTCAAAACAATATTTGCACGCTTGCCATTCTTGCTGCGACGAGGCATAACGCATGGATTTCAGATCATCTAAGGCACAGCGTTACTAAATTCAGTTCCTTTTGAATCCACCACACACCTCTTTTTATGGTAAAACGTGCCTGCAATACCTCAGTCCAAGGACGCTACCAAAGAGGACAACCCTCATCTGTCACATGGTAATTTCTAAATCATTCGCTTTTTTCCCACAATAAGGAGTCTGACAACTGATCCCATTTGCAGGCAACTGAACTTTCAGAAGGGGTGTGTTATGGAGTTCAGGAGTTCTCTTTTTACTCTGTTCATCTCCTCTCCTCCCTTTCTTTTCACCCTCCCTGCCACTTCAGAAAGTGAGGCCGGCATCACACCCCAGGGTATGTGATTGCGGTCATGCGGCCGGTAATGAACTTAATCACCTTGCGCCTTCGGCTCCAGCTCTGTACCTGTACCGTGAATGCACAATCAAAAGGCGTTCCTCTCCTCTATACCCCCCACCCCCCCCCCCCCCCCCCCCCGGCAGCCATGGCAACCTACAATGCCCCTTTTATGCCTGGTACCGGTTCTCACAAAGGTAAGTGATGAAAACTCCGGTGGTGTAACGAGGGTAATTTCCTACGGTGAGACAGTAAATTAGCTTCGGCGTCGTCATGCCCTGCACGTTGTCTCCTTCCATGGGGTTTTACGTGCAAATTCGCGGGCCGACTCCAAAGTTACGAATGTAAAAATGAATTTGTTTTGTCACACCCTTCAGAAATGTGTTTCAGTCTCGGCACCTGTAAAGCGCACCACAGACAAAAGCCTTGAGAGCCTTCACGCAAATTGCCACTAGTGATGTGTTGATTTTAACGAGTGAAATATTATTTATTGAACTGTCACTGTTTTGAAGGGTAAACACATTGCAATGTGTTCCATCTTCTTTTCACCAAGGGGTCATTGAGATGACACTTTTCCAAAGGCGACACTCACCTTGTCCTGGAGCACCACAAGGTATAGGTGTTTGTTCCAGCTAGGTTCTTTATCATCTGAGTCACTCAAAGTTAGGGGTGTCAAGCCAGACAGAAATCCTGCTAGACTGTGGCCCCCTGGGACAGAAAGCTGAGAAGCTCCATCTTATTGTAAGCAGCCAGGGGTTGACCCCTTCCCACTTCCACACCTCTACCTACTTCTACACACTCCCAAACACTCCCACACACCGCCACACACTCCTGCCTGCTCCCACACTCTCACACTCCCCGCCTCCCTCCACATGCTCCAACACCCACTCTCTCACTCCCACACACTCGCGTCTGCTTCCAAACACACTCATGTGCTCCCACGCACTACTCCCCTAATGCTTACCACAGATCACCCTGGTTGCACTCCCTCAAACCCACCCCGCGGGCACCAAGCCGACACAGACCGCGCCGCACTCCGCTCCACTGCCATTACATAACCACACAAACCCCACACCCCTGTTGAGGGATTGCTGCTCCTCCGACAGACAAATGTGCAGCCGGCTCAGATGGGAGAGTTTTACATTTTTATGAGATGGCAAGGAGATTGAGCGCCTGACGTGGAGGGGTAATATCAGAGAGCGGGGAGATTTGGAGCAGTCGGAACCGCGAGGCTCGGGGCCTGCAGCAAGGAGGCGGCACGCCGAACACTCCGCACTGTGCATTTACAAAAGAGCACGGGGCGAGCGGTCGGGTGTTTGAAGCTCCATGCAGCTGCCTGTCTCAAAATGCTGAAAAACACTAAGCCAGTTTTCTCTTCTCTTTTCAGATCTTCCGATTCAATGAGTCAAACCCTAAAACCCCTTTTTTGTCCACTGGAGAATGAGATCCACCCTGGCTCATATATTATAGGCTCCAGGCTGGTTTCAACACCCTTTTTTGTCATGCTAATCCACATAGTGGGCAGCATGAATAAACTCCACAACTATGTTGCTCTCATCTGTTTCTGTGTCAAAAACTGAGTGTAATATGTATAGTAAAATTAAAACTCCATTTGAGCTCCTGTATTGTGCACCAATGAGGCCTTGCGGATGACACTTCCTGCTCCAGGTAAAAGCTGCAGTGGCACAAATGGCTTTGAAGTCCTGTGACGTAAGACAGAAACAGAGCTTATCCATTCCCGTATCAGACTCAGATCCAACAAACGCCTCAGCAAGCGGCAGAGATGCACCGGGCTCTGCTTTTTTTTGTTCAAAATAAACGCTCCGCTTGCATCTCAGCCTGGGAGAAAGATTCCTCAGCAAGAAGCCCTGAAACATTTTACTGTCTGCCTCCATCACTGTGTCATGCAGGGCCTGAGAGATGGGAAGCCGTGCTAATTTCTGCTGTGATGAATCCTTGGCAGAATTTCACCAGCCTCAGGTCCTGGTGACAGGGAGGCTGCAGACGCTCACTCTGAGCTTGCTAAGGAATAAATAAAGGCTTTTTTATTTTCAACTGATCAAGCAAGCATGTATCTTCAATCCTACCTTGGATTATGTTGCACCTGTGCACACAGCTGAGCGGGTAGCAACACTCGAGCACAGCAGTAGGGGCCAGGCATGAGCAATGAGTCGGACACCCCCTCTCTAGGAGTTCCCTCAATCTCCTCTGACTGCCATTTCAAACTTGCTGCAGAAACACTGCAGTGGATTCCTCAAAGCATAATGTGAACACAATCTTCAGTAGTCTTGAGATATGGCTGAAAAATGGCTGCAGCTAGGGGGGGGGGGGGGGGGGGGGGGGGGGGAGGTAAAACGTCCAAACAGACAGTGAGTGAGAGAGACAGACGGAGGGAGAGGGAAAGCCAGAGAATGGAAACGGGAGAAAAAGGAGGAGGAGAAGAGAATGTGAGATACAGAGTGGTAGCCGGAGTAGGAGATGGAGCAGCGTGGAGGAAAGAGTGAAAGTGAGAAACAAAGATGTAGAGATTGAGAGAAAGATAGAGATAGAGAGAAAACATGACAGATATTACGAGAGAAAGAAGGAGGGGAGACCGTCAGAGGGAAACAGAGAGAGAGAGATGAATTGAAGGAGACAGGGAGAAGTAGCACGGCAGCTCCACACAGGTGCTGACTGTCGCTAAACTGCTGCTGTCCTGTCTGATTCCACATCACACATAGAGGGCCTCTTCAGCCAGCTGTGACAGGTGGGAACTGGTCCGCAGAGAGGGTTCAATGTACAACACAATGTACAAACACATCAGGGGCCCACTGTGGACATGGCAGAGACTAATAACATCTCTCCTTATCTCCCTCCTTCACACTTTCCCCAGGAGTCCCGGCTCTTAATTACTGCGCCTCCTGTCAGTCACGATTCCATTCACAAACAAGTACAGGAACATTGAGGTGTTCACTTATTCACTTAGAAGCAAAAGTATCCCCCACCTGAGACTAGGGTCCAGTATACATCTCAGTACCCCTTCCCTGCTCCTCCATCTTAGAGATCCCCACTGGCCAGTCATTCCACCATAATATGCCCCACTTGGATTCTCTCAGTTCAGCACCAAATCCACCCACCCTTTCCCTTCTCTGGCTCTTCTCTCTCTCTCTCGCACGCTCCCCCCCCCCTTCCTTCTCTCCGTCCGCCATCACACAACCACTTCTCTGGGAACCACTGCAGCTCAAATTAATATTGAAATCTGTAGCGCTCCGATTCCAGGAACACAGCTAACACTCTATGACAGGTTTCTGTAGCTAGATCTGTACCGTTTATGGCAAAAAGGAAGCAAAGGCTGCTCAAAAAATGGACAAAGATACATATAGACTGTTAATTACAGTCCCAATCCCTTTTCATATACCAGGAACTGAATTTGATCAGCTGAAACTCAATAATCTTCATTTTGTCTCTAATTATGAATTAAGGGCGGTGTAATTTCAGACCACCTGTATCCAGTACGTGCATGAGTGCCAGGGTTGTCCAGTTACACACACACACGAGGAAGACTTTCCCCAGACAGATCTGGCTCTGTGCATGCCAGGAAGACAGTACGCAGGCTTCCAGAGGACGGATCATCTGGCTAAGATGTAGTAACATTATTCTTCAGCGAGACGCTAGACACTGTTATTTATCCGGCATCCTTAAAAAGACAAGCCGGAGCAGTTGTTAATATTAATGAATGCAAATGCAAGCAGGGAAGACACACGCTTGCCAGGGACACTCCAAACTCCCCTTGAATTAGTGCCGCTAAATATTTCATGCCTGATTTAAGCTGTTCCCCATTAGTGAACCTGTCTGGTGCAGGAGAGAGGTCAGCTTTCACTGGATAGTCCCTTATACAGGTAAGATGTAAACCAGCTGTGAACACACACACACACACACACACACGCACACACACAATCTAAACCATGTGCCCCACTTCCTATTTATTTGTTCCAATGGGTGCTGGAGATTTCATGAGTGAATTTTACTTAATGGGTAGGCATGACATATTCATAATTGAAACTATCAAAAAAACACAACTTCATTTCTCTCTCTACCCTCAACCAACATTTTTCTTTCACAAAAACCCATTCACACACACATTCATGCAAAACATACACACCCACAGAGCTTGTGGTTATGTTTGTTTTCAGGTGAGCATGCATTGATTTTCCATTCTAGAGGCAGACAAGGTGAAAAGACAAGCTTAGTGACACAGAGATAACAGAAAAATGACAGCGTGCACAGGAACAAGTTGGATTGTCTGGCTGGCTGTAGATGCCAGCTGTACTCACTCACACTGTATCTGTGTTCACTCTGATTTGGCCATTAGAGAAGTAAAAATGTATTACTTAACCATGAACAATAGCTTGGTTTGAAGTCATTATTTAAAAAAAAGGCACGTTTTCTATGTTCATATTCATTATTTTGAATTCATGGAATTCAGTTTAACATTAATAGTTTTTTACAGACGGCTTCCATATCTGTCAAAAATACTTTGTATCATATCATACTTCATCAGATGGGTAATAATGCATGCCTTACTTGTTCATAATAGCGGATAGCAGGTCCAAATGAAAGTGTGAGTGGATGCGTCTACAGAGTCAGAGCACTTAAACTCTCCCGCGGCCTCTCCCTGTCAATCACTCCGAATGGGGTGGTTCCGTGGCACATGCCCAAAGGGGTGCTTCATATTTAGAATTCTGACTCCTCGGCATGGGCTAGATTAGCTCCTACAGGACACTGATGACTGGCATTCAGTCCCGTTTCAACCGCGGCAGCAGTGGGGGAGACAGACGGGGAGAATACCGCGGGGCTCATTTGCGAGGAAATAGCCCTGCCGCTGCGACAAAACAGGCTAAGCCTGAGACTGAACGGACGAGGCATCAAATCCCTCGCCGCGTGGAGCCGCGGTCTTTTAGCATAGGGCGCTTTATCACTCAATTGTCACAGCAGATACACAGCTGTGCCTCCGGGGCTGCGGTATGTGGCCGTTGGCAAACCGGGCTCCAAGCACAAGGTCCAAGCCCTGACTGCCTGGGCTTGGGCAGGAGCATGCGGCGGGGAAGGCGCAGAGAGCGCTGGGCTCTGACAGAGGCGGGAAAACGTAATTTAATAAAGCGAATGCCATCCGTTTCCAAGAGGCGCGTGCTGATGTTCTGGTAGAGGCAGATTAGAGGCAATTCGCAGAAGCAGCACTGCGTGAGAACACTACCATTTAGCCGAGCGCACGGATTTTCGTTCACTCAGCCCCGGTCTCGGGAGGGTTGATGTGGATTCTTGTTCGCCCCTTATCTCCTGCTCTTCATTCCTCCTTAAGTTATCGCCTTCTCTGATTTTTAGCAGCAAAAAGTATTTCCCCTCCTGATGCCTGTTTTTGTTGATTGTGATTTCTTTGAGTCCTCCGAGGCAGATCCTGCCTTTGTAAAGCACAGCCCCTGGATCATTTTCATCGATTACACGTGTTTGGAGCAGTATTGCTGCCACATAGGCCTGGGACACTGGTTCCTGCAGCTCAAAAGTCACAGTGAGAGTGCCCCTGCTACACACCTGTGTTGTAACAGACAGCTGCATTATAAAGCAGCAGACACATCCAGCAGAATCAATTGCTTGCTTGGAATATTCTGACTTGTGGGGCAAACCCATTGCCTGGAAATGGAATGCCACAACATCACGGTTATGCCTCTCCTTTATGTGCCTTTAAATGGGTTCTGTTTGAATGTAGAGCCACAAAGATGTAACTACCATGACTGGAAACAGAGGTCTTCCCATTTAGGTACATTATTTACCAATAATTTTCAACCAATGTGTGTGTATGTGTCTGAATGAGTGAGAGTAAATGAGACTGAAAGAACTGGGGAAGCGGGGGGGGGGGGAGAGAGAGAGAGAGCTCAATACCAGATCTATCAACGATTTGCCAGTCGCCTGCGCAATCATCCGCGGCCGCAAGAAAATGAAACTGGCAGATAAGTGCGATTGATCACCCCGTTACTTAACGTGCGGTCGATGGGAAAATTTGTGTGTTCAAGAGCTACAGCGCCTCTACACACAGAGGGCTAAGGAGCGATGCTTTGCCGAGTGTTACTGACGGAATCGGAGCGGGGGTGCAGCTCTCAGAGGGGGGTCATACGTCACACTTATGGGAGAGTGTCCCCAGGCGCTCACTGGCTGGTCCTTCGATCAGTCTCTCTGCATGCCCATTCCTCTATCTGACAGGGTATTGATGGCGCACGGCCCTACCTTCGGGAATGAGGCACTTCGCCATCGCAGAAACATATTACACGCTATACCTCAGGGGGGCGCTGGAGATGCAGAATCCAACGCCACAGACACCCAAGGCTGCGATTCCCCCCCAGTGCATTCTGGGAGCAGCGAGGGCATTCTCTTCACGCCTCTGTGCTCCTCCCCCCTCCCTCGCCAGGACACAGCTGTTTGCACACATATGGTTTCTTTACATTGGCGGAACGCCCCAGAACGAGTGAGTAAGCCAGGCCAGGCGTCACATTGCGGTCTCGCACACGTCTGCGGGATATGCGCCTCTCCGCTGTCTCTTTAAAGACTATTTCGGGCTCGCTCTTGGCTTCCGCCGCGAACGCGGGCGGTGATTGGCAGGTGGCTTCCTCTCACCTTGGCGTCTGGAGTGAGACCGGGCTCTTGCCTCCCTGCGTATGGGAGGTGAATGCAGGGCCAGCTGATTGCATTAGTCACACGTCTCCGATCCTGCTTAGCCGGTGTTCAGTGAGAGCTTCACTCTCCCTCACCAGCCATTTTCCCCATTCCTTTCCTATTTAACATCCACATTTCCCCCCGCAGTTACGATGCCCGCTATTTGCAAGGAGCTACCTCCCCTCTCTCTGTTCTCCCTCATGTCACTATGCACGGTGACAATCTCCCCCGTGTCTCACATTTTCTCTCCCTCTCGGTGAATGCCACGTCCTTTCATGTGTTCCTCTGCACCCACCCCCGCCAAACTGCTTCCAAAAAAAAAAATAGAAATGCTCCAATTCTAAAAAAAGCAGTCGCACCCAGAAAAAGCCTCGACAAATATCAGCAAAGAGACATCTTGACATTTTGACACCTGGGCTCGCTGCTGGTGTGATCTTTCTCGGGGCTTTTATGAGCCTTTAATGTGAGGCAAGAGGTGGGCGAAGCATCGGGACCCATCGTGACCTCATTCTTACTTGTGTTTTGTCAGTAAAAGCAAAGTCAGGGGAAACGGAGCCAGAAACAATGGTAATCAGCCGTTTACGGTAACATAAGGAGCAGGAGCTCATAAAGCAGGATCACAGACCCATTGACGCCTGTATGCTTGAGTAATACACATTGTTTTTTTTATGGTTTGACCATGCCAGGGGCATACAGCATCAGCCACGCTGATGATATCTAATCCGGATCAGAAAGATGTGACCAAAACTCACCCCTTTCAACAAAACCCAGATTCCCTGGAGCATGAATTTGCCTTCTTTTTCTTTTCCTTTCTTATCGCCTGTAAATCTCACCTATAAAAGATTCCTGATTTTGCATTTTGATTTGACGCATATATTAGGTTCACACTTTCACGACGAATACACTGAACTGCTGATATTTTTCTGTATCGTTACATTTTTCATCTACTTTCAAAGCACATTTTTGCAAGAATCTTCTTAGCTAAAACGACATTTTCGTGCGGTCGGTCTGACATTGTAACCATAGGTAATATGGCTATAATTTCACAGTGATGTGAGAACATTGCCTTTCACTGCATGAAATGATGACATGACTGTCGCTAGGCAAAACAAAAAAGAAAGTGTCTCTAAATGCAAATGATGCTGACTGAATGTTGTACTAGAGAAAGATGATACTGGACCCCACTGCAGAGACTTTCTGAATTCCCTTTGCCCTACTCTTCACAATAAAGCTGTTACACATCATGAGGCTTTATTAATGTAAATACATAATAGCAAAAATCTGACAGTCAATGAGCTGGACAGAAGTTGGATTTCACACTGAATATTAACTTTTATAGTGCTCACACAGCAATATATTCAGATCCGTGAGCAATAACATTAACATACTAGAACATGCTGAACGCTGATTGCACCCCATAAACTTTTGTTTTGCTGGAATAATTGAAATGATATCATAATCTATTTTGTAAACACAAAACAATGAAGGGAAAAATAAAAACATTTCGGGGCATGCCAGACTACTTCCCCCTGAACCACCACCAAAGTGCTATGGGCAAATTTGTCTGGATGGCTTGAAAAGCCTTTAAACTATAAGCCAGCAAAACAAGAGAGAGCACGTGATTTATAAAGCAAAATTTCAGTCATGATGTGGAATGTAATGACATTCCCCACTAAAAGCTATGCCACTTCACTTCATCTGTCATCTCCCCCTATCCAGTAACCCAGAACTGCCTCCAGAAAGCCCCCATCTGGGCATTCCCTTTTTCCCTGGGAACAGACAACTCTGCCCATTATTGCTGTGCTCTGGCTGGAACCAGTGTGCAGCCCCAGGGATGCTCCTCCACATACACACACACACACACACACACACACACACACACACACACACACACACACGCACGCACACACACGCACACACATGAACACACATGAACACACACATAGATCTGGGCCTCACACACACACACAGTCTCAGGGTCTGTATACCTGAAAATGATGAATAAATCTGCTTCATTTTTAATGCAAGATAAATAAATAAGTAAATAATCTCCCAGACGAGTGCCCTCTGCACACTCATTTTCAACTCACATTTGTACTTTCTCTTTCATAAAAATGAAAATGTGTTAGCTATTCTGTGTGCTCGAGGGGAGTTTTTTGTCCCATTTACAGACTTTTATATCAAAACAACTAAACTGGCAACTCTGACCCCAACAGATGGGTTTTCTTGCTGTTCAGAGACACCCCAAGGAACCCAGAGACTTCTCCAAAGGCATAACTGATGCAACAAGACACAGTGCAGCTAAGAACCTTCTGCTTATGGGTTCCCCACACCACAGTAGAAGCAGGCTGCTTATTCGGGAGAGGCGAAGACACCAAGCGCCCAAAGAGACTAAAGTGCATCAAAGACTTTCATGAAGGTGTGGGAGAGAATATCCGGATGACGTGGACTCTGCTGGAGCAGGGCCAGGCCTGGGTTGTGCTGGCTGATGGTGTAGACAATGAGGGATGAGAGGAATGGTGTCTTGGTAAAACGGAGTGAGTCAATTCCCCTCTCTGAGCGCAAATATAAGGAGCACAAAGTAGCTCTCCCTGTCCCACAGATGTCAGGGCAGACCAGCAGCATTAGGACTGGGTTGCTGGAGCATTATCACACCAGTCCCTTTCCCATGATGCCACAGTACAATGGAAGAGATGTGAATACGAGTGATGCGCATTCTCCAGTTGGCCAAATTATAAAATTCGCTGAAAAATATCCACTGCACAGAAGGCGTTAAGGGGAGATGCTGCAAGCGTCACATCCTCGGTGTACAAAAAAAAAAAATACATTTCCAAATATGTGGTTTGGGCTGAAGGTGTGATATTGGATGCACACCCCTGTGAAGTGGGATTTGCGAAAGAAATAAGCAGTTGCCAGGTAGATCCAGATATCCAAGTGTCCATGAATGTAAACCTCTAACCCTCATGAGACTATTCAATAATTCTAATTATGAATGAACCCTGCAATTCAGCACATACAAGGCAGACTCTAATGTTTGGACATTATAGAGAGGATATCATATGAGGAGGATATGTCAGAAATCTTGAGTCTTGGCTCTTGGATCCATTAAAATGGACTTTGAAGAGAAATTATTCATCTGTCGTAATAGATTGATTTCACCATCGAGAGGTGTGTGCCAATATGAAATCGCGTTATATTTAGCTTCATGCGTTGGTGCTCCCTCCCCAGTCTTCTGACAGCCCTTGAGGCCAAGATGAAATTTTTTTTTTTTTTTTACATCTACAGGAGTTAATTATAATGACTGCATTTCAATTGCTTGGGGTGTGTAATTAGTCAGGCGCCTACTTCGAAATGACCAGGCATGTCGACGTACTGTGCAACATGCCAATCGCCCCAGATAAATGTTACTCTGAACGTTCGCAAGAAATATTTTTCTGTAATCGTGCGCGCATGAAATGCTTGTGCTTCATGAGGTAGGTGCCTTGATGAGTTGCGTGAGTGTTGCGCACCACAGTTTGACTACATGTGCTGCGATGCTCTGGGTGTGTGCCCAGTCAAGCACTAGCCCGCCAGTGCTGATGGAGACGAGGGCTCTTTGTGTGCACTGGGGGTTGGGGCTTCAAAGATGGAGGGGGGGGGGGCGTGCAGGGATGGGGAGGGGGGGCGATGCTGAGCGAATGACCTCGCAGACCCCTGATTAATTGTATAGATTTGATTTCAGCATGCATAGCCGATTCCGGATCAGTGGTGTGCCAGATGTGACAAGCGAAGGAGCCTTTTGTGTGAAAGGAGAAGGCGGGGGGAGGGGGGGGTTGGGGGTAGAAGGGGAGCGAGGGGAGGGGAGAGAGAGGGGGGGTGCCAGACAGAGAGCACAGTAAGTGCTGCCTGGCGACTGAGACCAGCCAACTCGGGCAAGCCCTGGTGGCCCGGAGAGGACAGGCTGTGCACACACTGAAGCCAGAAATGCAGTCAAAAATCAAATGTACAAGGCAGCAAGAGCAACTTACTTCTAAAAAAAAAAAAAATAAATCACAGCTCTATCCACAATTTCCAGCCCCACAGGACATGCACAGAAGCCTCATCCTTTGAGAGTGGCCAAAGATGTGCCGTATGCTGGCAATCTGACATGTAGCTGCCTGCTACAGCCTTAGGGACAGAGAATAGCACAGAGGCATCTCACTCACACCTAAAAAACCTTCAGGCCCAAAGACATGTCCTTCTTAAATTGTTCCATTTCATTTCTTTTTTATTATTATTGCATTATTTATTATCTCTCATAATTGTACGCTTTAGCAGTAGTTCTCATATCTGTATATTGCTGAATTACTTGTTCCATTTATTTGCTCCGCACATGCTTTGGGAAGTCAGACATATGTTTATGATGCCAATAAAGTGAACTGAATTAGGCTGAGTTGAGTTGAGGGAGAGAGGGGTGAGGTAAAGACGGCAGGCAGGACAGGAAGAGAGAGAGAAGAAGGGAGAGGAGGGACAGATGTTCTAGAAGGGATTCCTTAAAGGAAAAGAGTCAGGGGACCTCCTATGCCATAAAATCTCAATTTGGCAAAACTAAAGACGGATAAAAATCAGGATAAAATTTTTATGGGTTTTAATACAAACCTTGCTGTATGTAGTCCACTGACATGGGACAAAATGCAACTGGAACCTTTCATTAGATATTGTACTGTGTGAGAACATTCTGGATGTTCATAGAAATGCCCCCAGTTACGCCCTGCAGATCCTGACCTTTTATTTAGCCATTCAAAAGAAAAGATCCAAGTTGTGGTTCCTCCTGAAACAGGTGGACCAGAACTACTACAAATAAAAGACCCACTTGAGAAGTCAGATATCACTAGCCAAGGATCTTCTAGGCCAGCCGGTTCTATACTTACCAGACAAAGCCACACTGAAACTAAAAAATAAGACCAGCTGTAACACAATTGAGACTCCAAAATCCTATGTTTCCAAAAACAACGAACGTGTGTGATCACATTAAACTGTAGGTGACTGGAGAAACACGCACATCCAGCACCCCTACTACAGAGAAATATGAGAGGTATAAAAATCCTATGAACCCAATACCCCCATTCAATTTCTTTCCACACTGCCATGATGGCAGTATTGGTAGCAGACTGCAAACCTAATAGTCTACCACACATCTATCTGCTCCTCTTCTCCCAAATGAAATTGAACAGATTTGTTTCTTGTACTTTGTTATGTTTAGAAATGCTGCTGAACCTTTAGTTCATATTACCTTTATATTGATGCCAAATCCTTGATGAACTTACTTTGGCAATACTGTGCTCTTTATGCCAAGAAAGCACATTTGAGCTTAAAACCCAGAGAGAGCGGAGGGAGGAGAAAGGGATGGATTATATGTGACAAGCAGCTAACATGCTGACAACCAGGTACTGTTCCTCAGCCCTTCAGAGGTAGAACCAACTGAAATAACAGACAACTTTTTCACAGTCAAGGGGGCGTATTGCCAGCTTTCACTCTGTGCTCCTTCCGCAGGATGTACAGCTGGTTCAGAATTAGTGATCTATCCGTGGCTCCCTCAGAAGCTAAATACAAAAGAATGTGTCAGAATGAATAAACAGATTAAAAATAGACTCAGAGTTAGTTAATAATCAGTTATTCAGCCCTGGTGTGATTGCAGCTATCCAAAGGTAGATAATAACGCAAGAGAAGGAGGCCTGATTGCTCATTACTATTATAATAAAGTGGGCATAAATATCAGTGCACTCGATAGATGTGAATGTCCAAAAAAGTGATATGTGAGCTTACATTAATTTGCATGACTTGTACTGAAAATTTCAATGATACAAATTCAATTGTGCCTCATAATGTATGGAACAAATGATTTACCCTTAAAACGGCCACACAGATCAGAAGCCTTACAACACTTCAAAGGGGAAAATGGTCACATAGTGGTCTCATTAAAAATGACAGCGAGACCTTCATCCATCATTCACTATGTGCATTGAACGTGCTTCTGTGAGTCTTGAATATTGAAAGATATGAATACAGGTAATGACTGCATACACACACAAACACTATTGATAACACTATTGATAAACACAAAACCACAGAAGGAAAGAAAAACAATCACCAATCTAAACCAAACATTGGCATATGCTCTAGACTGTGTGCAGCCGGATACCACTACAAAAGAGCAACAGTCTTGCTTATTATTAGCAATCTCGCTTCAATAAGAATGCAAGAGGGGGTTTATGCGAAACCTCTCCCGCCCCACTTATCAGGTCCAGAGGAAAGGATGAGGATGGCTCGTTGAGATGTGATTGGATCTCTCTCCGCCTGTGCGCCCCAGTCTTAGATAAGGCTTTCATCCATCAGTCACACATAAATGGTTTAGGGGATACTCACTCTGCTCACAGACTGGAATTCTCTGCAGATAGAAGAAAATGCCGTAATGCACAAAAACAACACCCCCCCCCCTCCACTCATACACCCATGGCCCTGCGTGCACTGGAACCCCCAACAATCCGCTGCCCTCAGGCAAGCACCCCAGCACTCCCCCCAGACACGACCCACGGAATTGTTAAAAAAAAAAAAAAACACCTCTTTTCAAACTTTTCAGTCAATGGAACAAAAAAAGTTCTTTTTTTTTGGTTGCGTTTTACTGTTCATTGAGGAATCACAAAAGAAATCTGTCAAAGCGATGCTACAGAGAGCGGGAAGACAAACAACTGTCCTGCGTTTAACAAAGCACAATATTACTGAATGGTGAATGAAGAGGGAGACTGAGGCAGAGACCTGCCAGACACCCCTGCATCAGGTAGGCCTCTGCCACATGCCCACGTGAGCCTCTACCAGATCCAATGTGTCACCTGCAAGAGCAGACTATCAAGTGCCAGCAACAGAGAATCTGTCCTCCCTGGTAGTAACAACTGAAACTGAGATCTTTTTCATCTCGTTCTCTAATGCAGAAAATATTAACTGTGCCATTGTGGCATGGTAAGTTACTTGTACACTTTTGGAAATGGCCGTTCACTTGCAGTAACAGTAAATAGACATATATGATCTTTTCAGGCATTGTGTCTCTATCAGAACTGCACTGAACACACATGCCTATATTTAGATAGACAGGTGGTGTAAATAATAGCTCAGGTTGAACACCCCTTTAATATCAATTGTAAATTACTAGTTTTCCGTAAAACACACTGCATATTTTGCCAAAATATAGTTTCAGCCACGCACACATATCTTTATGCGTTAAATGAGCAACAATTGCGGATAGTTTGGTCAGAGAACTCTTCACCGTGCGTAATGCGTTCATAGGTCCACCTGTCCGTCACAACAACACCGCGTGCAGCCACCTGCTGTGCGCCTTGGAGGAATCTGAGCGCGAGGTGGCAACACAAAATAAACTTTGTCGCACAAAAGTCCGCTGCTAAATGCGGCTTTAAATTTGCAGCACATGTTTAGTACTGAAGGTGCAACATATAACACCAGCTCTACGACATAGCGATGAAGATATTCCATATGGTTCCATAGGTGCGATTTAATGTAAATGAAGGTAGTAAGCACAGTAGTATAATTGATTCTCGTAAAAACAATTTCCAAACCATGAACACTACATAGATATAATATATATCCAACACATCCACAATACATATCCAGCACATCCTGTAATACTGGATAGCTCATTGTTATCACTTTGCGCAGTGTAGACGAAAGGGCTTTGTTAGCAGCAACACTTGCCATTAGCAGTGGAGGGTTGGAGTGCTATGGGCGGAACAAAAGAATCAGAGCAAAGTAGAGAGGGAATTTAAAAATTACCCTCAAGGTAGGGATACTTACGGGTGCCATCGAAGCGGGTGGCTATGGTGTCGAGGAAGGTATTCTGCGGTGCCAGCAGTCCTCTCATCACCGGCATCCTGGTCCGAGTGGAGGGGGCTCTCCGGGCTCGGCGCCCCGGGGCAGTGGATTCTGATTCAGACCCGAAACCGGGTAGGAATCGGGAGGTACCCGGCGCGCATCCTAGCCCCTGAAGGAGCGCGCCGATCCTTGACACACGTGGCTCCACTTTGGGACCGAGGTTGTGACCATATCCTTCAAGGGAAAACGGGCATGTCAGGTTTGTGGACCCCGAATCTAACTCCGGCTTGAAACGGGGAGCTGTCAATCGACTCAGCGAAAAGCGAAAGTTTCTTTCTCTGAAACAGACAGCCGAGCAATTCACTAAAAACACAGCGCCCGCATCCACCTGGTCTTCTGGGAAGCACAGACGCGTGTTTTACGCTGCGCGAAGTTTTGGTGCTGATGCTTTGGTCTTCTCCTCGAACGGTAGAATGCAAGGCTGTGTACCTCTTCCCTTCTGTCACACTCTCTCCCTCTCCCCTCCCTCTCCCGCTCTATCTCGGTGACTCGTGTTGCTTGGTTTCTCTTTAGTTGCTACCTCCAGCAGATGTCGCGTCACGTGGTGTCTCTGGAGGTTCGCTCAGAGGCGGATGCTTCAAGCGTGAGGTGAGAGGGTTTGGTGACCGAGACCCCGGGAGAAACCGCAGGTAACTTCTTGTCAGTGTGCTGTGGAAATGATTTCCGCTCTTCGCGTTTTGATGTGTTATCAAAGCTTTCACCAAAGCGCCTCCTACATACATGAGTTGAATTTAAAATACGCTTAAATATAAACAAAATAAATGTTTATTGCCATTACGTATAATGTAAGTATAACATTCAATCTACTGCGAATGATACAGCAGTTAATAAAACCACGACTATTTCTTTGGGTTTTTCAATAATCTGACAGTGAGTCTGTGAGTCGTTTTTGCCCACTTATTAGACTTCATACTCACATCGTAATAATTCGATATACTGAGGACACACGACCCCGATTCTTATTTTACCTCTACAGTTCGGTTTTAAATTCACTTGACTACCGTGTAAACTATTTAGGTTAACACAATAACCAGCGAAACTCGCCCCCCGACGAAATAATACTCGAAATCTAGCGTTCTGCTTGCCATGTGCGGCTCCATTATTGCGTTTCCATGGATCGTAAACTCAATACAACTTAATAATCAAATCACACTTCCCAAAACATGTGTGTCCTCCACGGCAGCTAATACAATAAAGGACACATCAAAATAAGAACAACACATATAACAAAACAGTGAGGTCTGTTGAAA
The DNA here is from genome assembly GCF_013368585.1 of Megalops cyprinoides. NCBI lineage: Eukaryota > Metazoa > Chordata > Actinopteri > Elopiformes > Megalopidae > Megalops > Megalops cyprinoides. Next base: position 25,140,172 of record NC_050596.1, read on the forward strand.
CTGAATGTTGGAATATATGTAAAAATAATCAAACAAAAAACAATTACACAAACCACCAGGAAATGTCGCCTGGACAAAAACGACCAGCAGTCTATAAAACATTTTAGTTTCCCCAGATTTTGAGTGGTGTAACCCAGCAGCTTTGCCTCGATGGTCTAACATATCTTATGCAAGCGCCACATGCTGCCGCAATATTATCCTGCACAATATTTGTTAAAATGTTGAGCTAGAACTTCAAGTTTCTTTCTTTTTACTGACAGACGGACAGTACAGTCAGAATTTTAGAGTTTAAAGAACATTCGCTGTCTGGCGGGACAAGACCGTCTCGTCAGTATTTACCCTTATCTTTTGTGCGGTGTTGTCTACTGCCATAAGAACATTATGTTGCTTTGTGCCGAGTTGTCTACCGAAAGAAAGAGCATTCTACTGTCCTACCTGACACATAAAGCATAACCGCTCTGTACTTACCATTGAAATATTCGTTGAGTTCGGTGAAAACAATTCAAAATCGTTTACAATAAGCTATGTAAAAGTTAGAGGGCGTGCATTTCTTCTTAATTCTTCCTCCGAGAAAAAAAACTGTTATAATGGAGAGTCTACCTCGAGCTGCCTGCCACACAGCGGGAGCGCGCACCTGCCGAGCGTTGGGAGTAGCACCACCTGCGCACAGGTAATGGGCTGTGGAATATCCCGGGAGACACGCACAGGCAATTATATGCATATTATATGCATAGAATTGTCGGAATCAATTTAACGATTGTTTCGTATGTGCTGTTATTTTATAGGTTTTGGAATATATGGGGATGATCAGTTGAATCTCAATGCTGCTACAGAAAATAATTGAAAGGTGAAGTACCCATATTGTTTGATGGAAACTGTTAAATCGTTGTCTGTTTGCATTGGAAATAATATAAACAGAACGAATGGTGGCGTTTTGAATGCGCAGCAACTAAAATCGTTGCCTCGTATTTTTAGTAGTGCTTCATTTTTTAAAAGGTTGAAACTAATTTTGAACTTAAATTTGAACTGATGAGAAACGAAAAAGACATTCATCCACTTTTAAACATAAATCCCTCTACTGTCCTTTGGCTATTTTTACGTCTCACATGGAAATTGCGCCATCTGCTGAGAAATCTAGGGAAGTGTTTGTACTTTACCTGCACGGAAAAGGAGATACAGTTCTGTATGTGCTTTACCTTTCTGGCACTGAGGAATGGACGAAAGCGTTTTTGCTAACACAAAGTGCTTTAAACACCTTGTAAGTTTTTATTCACAGATACGACGGCGACAGGCTGTTCTGACTCCTGAGATTCCTAGTGATAGGTGTAGCTATTAAAGACAAATATTGAACATACCGGTGTTTTAACCACCATTTAATGCTGTGACGTGGGTTGCTGTGGGTTAAAAACAAAGTTGTGATGAACCTGAACCTTGAACAATAATGTATACCTAATGTGTTATTGGGGCTGGACACATTTCTCTGTTGTGAGCTTAAATAAGCTTTAGTTTCTGACCAAAGCGTCACATCACATATTATATAATGGTTGAGTCGGTCACACATTTACTTCCAAAAAATAATCAAAGGACAGGATTAACCTGTCAAAAAAGATGAGAATTAAACCTTGAGCAGGTATCTTGCTGTTCCCATTCTCATTTTGAGAAATGAAACAGACTGAAGTGAACAAGCGCATGCCGTTCCTCATGCATGCGAGGAGTCCAGGGCTGTAAATTATAACGCTGCCTGACAGACTCGGTGTGCCGCGGTTCTCTGTGAATTGTGGCTGATAAATTGGACTGCGTTACACCTGGAGACAGCATGAGGACCACAGGCTCTGGCTGCAGAAATGGGAACAAATTACTTTCGGGGACTGATTGCGCCGCCGGTTTGTCACGTCACCTGCCCTGTACAGCAGTTCGAGCCCCAAGCAGATAATCCATATCCTGGACAAATTCTCTCTTACTGGTAACTTAAACCCATTTGTAAACCCTCGTCCTGGAGGCAGTGATGGCAATTTTTTTTTTTATCCCAGCTGCTTTTTTTTTTTAAATTAGATTTAATTGAATTATTTATTGGGTACTGTTCCATGTTGTTTTGAGGGTGTGTTTTTGCTAATGAAAACATTCAGGTATAGGAGTTTATGTAACACCGTTTGGTTAACATCTGCTCCATGTACAAATCTGGGACAGTTGTTTCAGTTGACTGTAATGAGTTGCTTAATTACTTGTTCTAGGCCCTAAAACAGTTATTTGAATAGTTAATCTTATTTACTAAGCCAGTCTATATTACAGCCTTGTTTAAGGGGAAAAATTTAACAGAAATAAGATACCTGCATTTATACCTTTCTGCTAACAAAAACTCTTTCATCCCAACCATGAAGGACTGACAATAACAGTCAAATGATGTCACTCCCTTCTTCTTTACCAGAATATTAAAGGTAATTTAAAAATGGTGGTCAGAAAATGAGACTTTTAAGCAAGAATAAAATAAATAAAATATATAAATATATTGTTTTGAAGAAATAGTGATTTCAAACATTTGAAACATCACACACAGTGACATCCTGTGGCAGACAGAGGCCATGACAGCATCACTGTAGCCACTGAAGCATAGCCTTGTTATTCTGGCATTTAACAGGCTGAAGTTGGCTTCTTATTCACAGCATCTACACTCATCTACACCATACCCCCATGTGCATGCCACTGCTGCTGTTTGAACTCATTGTTTGGCAGTAATATGAAGTTACACGTAGACTGCAATATGTGAATCTAGGACACACCACTCTTGTGTCATACTTTGATCATTCTTTTTCACTACACTTGTTATCAATTTAATGCAAATTCACATGAGCATCAACAGCTTTGATATTTGCAAGCTAATTTATGGTGTCCTATCAAAGACAGGTATAATGTATATTTTCTCTGCCAATCCCCAGAGATGCATCGTGAATCTGATTTCTTTTAGAATGCATACCCAAAAGCTTAACTGCTGTGTTACAGCAATGAAAATAAAAGTGTTTCTTTTAAATTACTGTGCGTTTCTTCCATTCCAGAGCCACTGTATTTGCAGGAAATTCACATGTATGAAAACTCCTGCTCTCCTCAAACCACTGTGATGTTCCATGGACACTCCAGTGGGACCAGAGGTTCATCTATGTTAAAACAAGCATCAATCCTCAAAACCCATGACATTTCATTGACACTTGGGAGTGGTGGGCAGAAGTCCACATGCTCACCACATACTATGATCAATGGTTGTGTCACGGAAAAGAGTTCAGCTGGGTGTTCACTCCCTTTGACACCCCACCCCATTCAGAAGGCTCACTCCCTTCCACACATCCATATATATGTTCTTATCATGAACCTTGATGAACCAACAGTGAGTGTTTTGAACTTGGCTCTTCAAGAAAAAAGCAATTATATGTGTTGGGATTTCAGTGCTACATGCGCATCCCTTCCGTTTCCATTGTCATGGCAAATGAAGAAAAAAACTTATTGGGACATATGGCCATTCATTTAATTTAGGGCTGATTCATTGTTTGGATTTAATGCAGTCAACACAGACATCATGGATGATGTTGAATTCGTGAAACTAAGAAAGGCAGTTTTGGAACAGAATTCTGGAACAGAAAGTTCAAAGAATTCGTTTAAAAACACAAAAATCTGATATTTGTTGATAAACATGGACAGTGAGGATCCTAAGTTGTAACCATTTATACATTTGATATGCAAAAAGAAAGAGAAAGGGACAGAACTGACAACACATTTAAAAGCCAATTACAACTTCAGTTTAGGGGCAGGCTAATCTTTCTTGAAAGTTATATTCTTGTTTCATCAAGCAAAGAATTGATAATAATCGACTGAGAAATGGGGACATTTCATCGGGAACAATAACAGTAGCTATCACAATCACAATATTTACCCACATTCCTTAATTTGAGTCAATAGCAAAGTTTTGATTGCCTGCGTAAAGGAAACCGATAATGTGTTACACTTGGAATACACAACTCAACTACATATGTTAATAAGGTGACCTGCGCACCCGCGACGCTCCTCCTCTTTAGTAACGGATATGCTCAACACTACACATCGGCTGCGTTTTGGAGGTTAGTCTGCATTTTGTATAAATAACAGAAGTCCCATGATTTAAACTCTAAACTGTAATGAAACAAGCCTGCATATAAGTCAATACCCGCCAACGCACGTCGACTCATTAAAGACAAAGCTGCAGCTAAGCCGATAAGCAATGTGTTCTCAGGTTCTGTAACTACTACAACCTTCTGCAGTATGGCTGGCTTTACGCACAAGAAGGTGAAATGCTGGTCATACTCGCCGGCCAATTAGCACTTCCGATATCTGTGCCGATAGAGGTGGGGGCTCATTATTGGTTTAACGGGGTTCCTGGTTTTCTGTGATTGGTTACAGGACTTTTTCGGGCGGGCGGGTGGGTTTTAGCAAGGGGTACGCCTCTTTTGAATAGAGCCGCTGTCTTGAAATCATAGCAGACCCTTCCGGAGAAGAACAAATATCTGGACCATCTCAATCTTCATTTCTGTGGTTACGTAAAGCTAGCAAAGGTATTGTGGGCGTGCAACGCGTTACATTTGGATCATAGCATGAGTTACTTTATAATAGGCTAACAGCTACATTCGTTAGATTGTTGTTATATATTGGACCTCATACCGGACAGCTTTTGGTGTAGCCGACACATCTCTGCGAATTATACGAGTAACGCGGTATATGAAGAAGCTGTTATAGCATTCATCTTACATGGCACTGAACAGACTGAACTTTTGCTTGTTATAAACGTAGACACTGTGAGATTGTCGTCGGTTGAGACAAAAGTAGCGGTCAGCACTTATGTTTAGATGTTTACATGTTTCATACAAGTGTCATGCTTGAAATTATACAAGCGTTAACGTCTGTCAAAATGTTTGTCAATAGGTTAAGTCAGGAACAAAGGAGAATAACGTGTACGGAACTCGAAACGCCACCATATAACTGGCTTGTGATCACGCCATTCAAGTTTTGTGTTATGCAACTTCACTGGCTACCGCAATGTTATGCTCATAATAACACTGCAGTAACCAGTGAACATATTCACAAAGATGCCTTTCGAGGAAACGCCATGGCGACCTGGTTTTCAATCAATAGAAAATGCACCGCAGAAAAGTGACAACAGTAACATAGCTGACTTGTAGTTTTTACAGTAGCATTTACAAGCCGGTTGGACGAAATGTAACACGAGGAAATGAATGACAAAAAATGTGGACGCAAACCTGTATGACAACTTTTGTAGAACTGTGTGCTGAGAGGCCTAAGGTTAACGGGGCCATTTAAACAGTATTGAATGAATGAACTCGTATTTTTTTTCAGTGAGCGAGCAAGTAAACAGCTCTTTTCACTATTATTGCTTTGTAAATAAAACTCTTACCCCGCAGTAGGCTTTTTTGCGTGTAGCACGAAGTTCTGAGAAAAGCATTATCCCGCTGGACGTTTTTAAAAACCGAGGATATGCGATATTTAAGTGTGCCTTCTAGTTCAAATACTTTGTCTTGGTTGAGGTTGTTGCTACGTCATCATAAACCACGTGTCTCTTAGGCGCGAAGATGTCCAAGAAGATCCAGGCCGGCTCCGTGGTGGAGATGCAGGGGGACGAGATGACCAGGGTGATCTGGGAGCTAATCAAAGAGAAACTCGTCTTTCCCTATCTAGAGCTGGACCTGCACAGGTGAGGCCTGCTGGAAGGTGAGGCTGTTTGTCAGGGCAGAATTCACAGGGGCCTCACCCGGCTGATGAAGAGCCTCACACATCACCAGATCCAATTAGCACAACAGGCATTGTGTTAATTGGATCTGGCGCATGTCATAGTACGTCAGGTGTTTCCTCTGTTCAAGATATTCATATATCTTTGTATAAAATGTGATTTTAAGATGCTTTACAGAATCCAGCACTGACATTGAGTTAGGGCTGCAATTTAGGCAACAAACCTCTTGAATTCTATTTAAATCATCTTGAGCAGGAAAATGTTGTATTGCAGTAAATGGAATTAGTGTAGCATTGTCCACTGAATTGTTTTGGCCATATCAATGAACCAGCCAAATAGTAACACATTTATTTCACCCATTACCTGAAAATAACTCAAGAGTTGTCCCATCCACAATTGTCTGAATTAATAGTTCAGTCAAACATGTGGTTCTTTACAGTATCTTTATCAATGTGCATGTGCTGTAGTTTATTTTTGTCAGAACTTTGCACTGCAAACTGACAGATTAACAGCACTGGACTTTGGCACCAATGGTGGAGTTACCAATAAATATATGCCGATAAATGAGTATTAATGTCACCTTTTTCATGCACCTCTTTTAAAATTATTTTTGAATTAAATTGTTCCTACCACAGTTTCTGCCACACTTGTAAAAATGATTCACAACGATTGCTATGATAACAACGATTTGCATTTATAATATAAGGTGACCCATGGGTCTCAGAAGGGTTTAAAGTGAAAATGATTTTTGCATTAAATTGATACTACCTCAATGACCTTATGGGTGTTTCCTTGGAGATCAGAATGCAGTATACGGACAAGGATGCACCCATCTCACCGCAGGCCATGGTGAGGTTTTCCACGCTGCTGCCTATCCTCTGAATCAGAAGTCAGAGTGGTTCTCAGGACTGCAGTGTTACACCAATCACATACTGTAGATGAATCGGTTCCCCGTTTGTATGTCGCTTATCTGAGTTGAAGAAGAATGAATGACAGTTGTTTGCAGTATAAAGTCTAAGTTGTAAAATTGTGTGTGAAGTGTGTTAAAGTCTTGCCTCATGATGCTGCAGCAGTTGGGGGAGGAAAAACTGGGTGAAAGGTTGGGGGTAGCACAGAACAATGGATAGCTTCCATACAGAGCTGGTGTGTGTGTGTGTGAGTGATTATTTCTAACGATTAGTGAAGCTGGGACTCACAAGACAAAACGGAGGGGCTCAACAATTACCTCTGCTTTTTTGGCCTCAGTTACACGCATACACATGTTTTGGGGTTAAAATCCCTACTAACTAGATTTTTTTTCCTGGTTGCATCAATATTTGTGTGACTCTCAGCAATGAAGGAAGTGCTGGGCCATGAAGACTTGATTACTCAATTTGCTTGCGCCGCGCCTGAATCATCTTTGTGTGGATTCAGCTCAACTGTCCCAATTTGTGCAGCTGGGAGTAGCTGGCCTCCCGTAGCTGAATTCAAAGAACCTCCCTGTCATTTGGCTAATCATAACTTATTCTGCATCTGAAGAGCACTGAGTATATGTAGATCAGCCTAAGCCCTGTTAGGAACCTACAAATGTCATTTACAACTTTTAAAAATTTTTTAAAAGGAATGACTTTTTTTTTTTCTTTAAGAATTTTACATTCAAATTTGTATATTTGGCAGCAATTAAATGTTTATAAGAATTCGATTTTTCACGTTTATCACATGCACCATTTCTTAATACTGATAATCAACCTTATATTTAATGTCACTTAAATATTATTTTTAGAAACATGAATATTTCTGCCTGTGCACATTTGTCTTAAGATTCTACAAAATCATGTTGTAAACATGCGGAATACATGTAATGTTGAGTCTAAGTGACAGACAGTTTATTTCTTTGCAAACAAATAGCTATCAATGAAATCACTTATTCTTGCAATGTGATCAGCAAATCCTAATTCCACGTTGCTTTAATGTATTCAGATTAGGAGTGGTAACATTGAACATTCCTGCAGCATCATGTTGCTGGTTCCCAAAGTTTCACAGCAAAATTCATAATCGCATATTCCTGCAGCATGGGGACGTCATTCTTTACTCCGGTTGGTCACTGCATAAAGGAGGTGACCTCCCAGTGATGTCTGTCTGGTTAGTAATGGTAATGAATGCATGGAGGTGTATCTGTTAGGATACAGTGACAGCAGTAATATTGATGCCAGTACCTTCATCCTTTGCCGTTTCCTCTCTTCTTGCTCTCCCTCCGCGGCAGCTATGACCTGGGCATGGAGAACCGCGATGCCACGGACGACTGCGTGACAGTGGAGGCGGCGGAGGCGGTGCGGCGCTACAACGTGGGCATCAAGTGCGCCACCATCACGCCGGACGAGAAGCGGGTGGAGGAGTTCGGGCTGAAGCAGATGTGGAAGTCCCCCAACGGCACCATCCGCAACATTCTGGGCGGCACCGTGTTCCGCGAGGCCATCATCTGCAAGAACATCCCCCGCCTGGTGCCCGGCTGGGTCAAGCCCATCATCATCGGCCGCCACGCCCACGGCGACCAGGTACTGCTCACCTGCTCTTTCTCTCTCTCTGTTTCTCTCTCTGTTTCATAGTGTTTCTCGCTCTGTTTTTATTTCTCTGTTTCTCTCTCGGTCTCTGTTGTCCTGTCAGTCCCTGCCACAGCATCTCCATGTATGAGTTATGCTCACACTCGCTGGTCTGGGAGTGTTGTTAGTTGCTGGTTAGTTGCTGTTGCTCGTTCAACTTGAATGGATACACTAATGTTCTTTTGTGCTGAAAGTCACTCTGGATAAGAGTGGCTGTTAGATGCAAATTACATTACATTCCTTTTTCATTTTTTCTATGTTTTCCATATTCAAAGATACTTTACTGACATGCCCATACAAAGTACAGTGTAGCCTTAACAAGGCCACAGATGGAAAGTTATTTGTACGGCATCAACAACAATAACAATGTTAATATAAAAACTGATATGATCACAGTTATAGAGTTGTTATGGAACGTATCTCCCCATGTACATTATGTCGCTCTCTCATTTTCACAATTTTCATGATTAGTTTCTCTCTCTGTTTGTGTCTTTGTTATCCCTTTGTCACTCTATCTATCCATGTCCCTCTGTCAGAAAGGCTGTTTTCAGTACAGCCATGTTACCTTTTCAGCCTGAAGTGACTGTGCACCATGCCCCATGCTCTTGCTCACTTTTCTTTAGCTAGGTGTTAGCCTGGTCAGTCTAGGCCTGGCCAGAGTTACTCAACAAATTGATGCAAATGCCTTTTAGGCTACAGTGCTGGAATTACACGCTTGAAACTTTAAAAGCAGCTTGCATCATTCATAGAGTACAAATGAGTGTGGTCTCTGTCCCCTGACACATGCTGTTGACACTGCTCAGTGTGCTGAAACCTTTAGCAGAATGTCCTTCAGCTGCATTGAAATTCTCAGCAGAAAGTGTCAATGGACTACTGAATATACTGGGTATACTGTATATACTGAATATACTGTTGTGTGGACACAACCATCCACTTGGAGGCTACTGTGAAATGTGCTGCACAATGGCAAAGCCCCACTTTTTTCTATAGTACAGTCCCTCTACCATACGCCAGTAGGCTACTACCATCCCACTTTTCACTAGCTAAAAGTATACATTTCTTTCTCAGTTTTGGTATGGTCCATATTGGCTCCCAAATTTTGATGTTGAAAATAAAGCAGGTTTCTTAAAACCCAAACAAGATGTGTTGTGCGTCTCTCCACCAGATGGCGCTCCAGAATGTCTGCCCTCTATAATAGAAACCTGTGTCTTCTCTTTACAGTACAAAGCCACAGACTTTGTGGTACCCGGGCCAGGGAGGGTAGAAATGACGTACACACCCAAGGGTGGAGAGCCTGTCACATATGTTGTCCATGACTTTGAAGGTAAAAACATAACAAAATGAAATGCAAAAGACCTCATTTTATCTCTGGGATATTATCACATACATTAACTCCAAATTGCACAGTGCAAAAACAGTTTTCACTTTAGTCAGAGTAAACTGGAGAATCACTTGCCAGGGCAAACATGGTATAGTTTGAACGTATTTAGAAACACCGCCCTGATTTGGCTGGACTCTTGTACAGTTTGCAGTGCTTCTTGGATGAATCAGCTGAAAGTGGCAGTAGGCTTAGATAGGAGGTGATTAAAATGACGTGAGTGCTTGAGCTCATACTGTGTCTGTCTTTTTGTCTCTACCATCAGGCACCGGTGGCGTGGCCCTGGGTATGTACAACACCGACAAGTCCATCCGGGACTTCGCCCACAGCTCCTTCCAGATGGGCCTGAGTAAGGGCTGGCCCCTCTACCTCAGCACCAAGAACACCATCCTCAAGAAGTATGATGGCCGATTTAAGGACATCTTCCAGGAGATCTACGAAAAGTAAACCCCTCCCACTTTGTCTTTTATCTCTATTTGTCTGTCTCTCTCTTTCTTCAAGCCATTTGAGGAAAGCAGCTATCATGTAAGAATAACAATGTCTGAATCCTTGTCTGTCACAGCAGCATTGAATCAGTGGAGCTTCATGCACCACCTAATGCCTGGAGCCATGGTGTTCTACTCATGATACTGACCTGATTGTTCATAGTGTTGTGTTTGGACTAGCTCAGATCAATCCTCACGTCTTCGCCGCCTGTTTCAACGGGACCTCTTTTTCTCTATCTGTGGGAATTAATAATCAGCAGTCTGCAGCAGCGGATCAGAACAGTGACAGTCACTTATGTCCCCTGCAGGGAATACCAGGCCCAGTTTGAGGCCAAGGGCATCTGGTATGAGCACAGACTGATCGACGACATGGTGGCCCAGGCCATGAAGTCCGAGGGCGGCTTTATCTGGGCCTGCAAGAACTACGACGGGGACGTGCAGTCCGATTCTGTGGCCCAGGGTGAGTGGGACCGGTCCACATGTCTAGTTCTGAGGCAGTAACAGCCTTATGAGAATAGTGTACCCTGTAACAATCACTTACATTTAAATGTATGTATATCCAGTTTTACTAATTGCTTTTTAATATTTTGTCATCACTGCATTGTGATCTGTAAGGAGCCAATTGTACAGCCTTGTTCTTCACTTATTCATAAGCTGCATTCATAAAGTTTTCTTTGTTCAGTCTGCACTTTTCAAAGTCTAAGGAGAGTAGTGATTGGCTGCCTGACCTGATGCTGATGTAATGCGATGTTGTGACAGTATTTTAACTGCGTTCATGTAGCTACAGATATCTCTGTGTTGAGTGGCAGGAGCTCTGAAGTGTCCCTCTGTCCGTCTCCAGGGTACGGCTCTCTGGGCATGATGACCAGTGTCCTGGTGTGTCCTGACGGCCGGACAGTAGAGGCTGAGGCTGCCCACGGCACAGTGACCCGGCATTACCGCCAGCACCAACAGGGAAAAGAGACCTCCACCAACCCCATCGGTGCGACACTGAGCCATACATACACACACACACACACACACACACATACATACACACACACACACACACACACACACACACACACACACACACACACACACACACACACACATACACACACACACACACACACACACACACACACACACACACACGCACATTTACAAAGAAGTGGACACAGAGAGACACACTTCACACTACGCTCAAGATCCTGGCTTTTGACTGACTAAATTATTGTTCCAACTGACCACTGAAATGGCTACACAAATGTTGATGCAATGAATTCAGTGCTGACTGGTTTACCCTGTTTGGGAAACAGTGTTGGTTAGACAGCCTTGCACAAAACAAACCACAGGAAAATGTCACAGCACATCCCTGCCTTACACAAAGGTCCTCTTTTTAAGTTTTCTTATGAGCCCATGAGATGTGTGGGTAAGCTGATCTGACCTCATCCTCCTCTCCCAGCCTCCATCTTTGCGTGGACGCGGGGACTAGCCCACCGGGCGGAGCTGGATAAGAACGCCGAGCTGCGCGTGTTCGCCCAGGCGCTCGAGGCGGTCTGCATCGAGACAATCGAGGCGGGCTTCATGACCAAGGACCTGGCCGCCTGCATCAAGGGCCTGCCAAAGTGAGTGCACCGTCTGCAACGACACCAACTCTGCAAAACATAATGACCATACAATCATACAATACAATACAACTCACTATACAGTTAGTCTACAGATGTGTGTATTACAGAAGATTTTTACTCTTCTTGTGAACAACTTCATATCAATTATAAGAAATATAATAATTTAAAATAAATAAATAACTGAAAAATGTTCACAAGAAGCAGGTACAAATTTTGTTTGTTGAAATTTTATTCCTGCTGTCTATATCCACATCCAGTCAATCATTCATGGGGATTTCTCTGTGTAAAAATGTTCTGACAAACTGAACTTTGAAGAGGGGATGAACTTCGGTACAACAGGTCAGCTCCATAAAAGCTGAGATTCCTATGAGGACATCCACATTGCAAGGAAGAAAGTTAGATCAAAACATTATTCATCCTGAAGCGATGCGTGTTTATTTTCTGAAATGTTTTTGATGCTTCTTTTTTTTCAAATCAAGAAAAAAAAGAAACAAATATTTTCATTATGGTAAAAAAAAATCTGAATCATGAAGAACTGTAAACACTTCAGAGAATTAATCACATACTCTACCACTGTAAACTTATTTTCTATTGCAGTGTTTTCTGTGAAGCCAATTTCAGTGCAACGACATCACTCCTTGAGGTTGTTTGATGTACAGTGATTGTAAAATTACTGAAGCAGTTCAGGCTAATTTACTGCATGACAGCAGTGCCCCCCTGAGATTCAATCCTGCAGCTGCTTCTGGTTACAATTCCAGATACCAAACTAATTCTCCACACTGCAGTCCATATAGGAACTTTGCTTGTAATTACATTCATATTAAATTTAACTGCTCCTGGTGACCATAGGTTCAAGAAAGTCTGTAAATTTGTCCAGAACTTGAAAAATATGTAGGATTGTGACTTCCGAAGAATAGAGCTGCTACTGGACTTTAGTCAGACCCTTAATGTTTCTCTTTCTGTCCAGTGTCCAACGCTCGGATTACCTGAACACCTTTGAGTTCTTGGACAAGCTGGCTGAGAACCTGAAGATCAAGCTGTCCAGCCAGCCCAAGCTGTGACTCCTGCCTCCTGCCTCACTCTCTCACACGCACCCATGAAGGAGCTCTCACCCGCAGCAGAATTTAAGCATTCGGCTTGACATCGGACCACAGCGGACCAGATCCGTCCAGAACCAGAACCTCGCAGAGATACCCCAGTCAGACTCCTCGCTCCCCCTAGGCCAGTGCATGTGCTGTAGGGTGCGGGGGATGTGGGGGACAGGGGTTTGGGCTCTGTAAGGATGTTGTAATGGCTCAGTCACTCAGTTGAAAGTATCAATTACTACCTGCAAGTTCCAGAACAGCCTAACAATCCCACTTGCTCTGGTTTTCGCTGGCTCCCCTTGTTACCGATGTGTCTTCAGTGTGGTGGGGGAGCAGCAGTGTGGGAGAATCCTGACGGCGTTTGGGAGGGTCTCTGGACTCTCTCTGTGGTACCCTGCCTTATGTGTTTTGTGCAAATCAGTCTCATATGTAGCCGTCTACCTCCAGCTCAGAGGAGGACTTCTTGTGTACTCTGAAACCAGGGGATTTACCAGTGTTTACAATAACAGTTGATATGGACGTTTTATTGTCCTTTTTTATACGGGTTAAAACTATGAACGATGTATGCAAAGGTGAGATACATGTCGCTGCTGCTGGGTCAAGTCTAGTAACACTGTCCCCACGTACATTAGACAGTTCAACATTCCTTCATGAAGCCGTTGTGATTTTTATGTTACTACATGTGGAAGGATGTAGATTCTCACTCTGTCATGAGTGTGAGGTATGTGATGATGTCCTCATTAATAAATAGGTTTTTTGAAGAATGTGTAATTGCATTTGTCACCATATGCACAGAAACTCTGGAATAAGAGCCGTTTTTCCTTATGGGTTATGACACTTTATTTAGAGAATTACTGACTTTCATTTGATACAGCTTCTTTATAACGATTGATTCGTTTTCGACTTTTTAAATTGAGAAACTGACAATTGAATATCATACGCAATTTCTGTTTAGCAACTGATGCGAATTTGTATTGTCTCTTGCATTGTCATTGTTTTTGCGTTAAAATAATAGTTATCATGGTTATTTTATACATTAAGTCGACTCAAGCTGAAAAGGGTGCAACCGTAACATCTGTCCCGCACCGTTCAGCGCGCATCGTGAGAAGTCATTCATCACAAGGTGGCGCTGAAACACTGTCGCTAAAACCGTTGGATTTAGCGTGTGAATCATGGATGGATAAGTATCTCATGCTTTTGAACAGAACACAACGTACAAAATTCATTCTGTACAGACAGTCTTGATATTCATCTCACCGCCTGTTGTTTTATACCTATGCGTCAGTGTATCAGTTAGCTTTGTGTATCACCAGGGCAATCTGGGTGATTTCAGTGTAGGCCTAGATGAAAGCACCGCTGCTCCGAATTTTCTCAAGTGTGTATTCTCTCGAACCTGAACTAGGGGTACAACACGACCAATCTCACAATACGAATAGTACTCTAATAGCACTCTATTATAGCAGATTGATGCATATGTGTCCAGATGTGGACGTGCACAGCTGTACATATGTTTGCTACGCTATACAATGTACATATCTGCTCGGGTAGTGAGATTTCGATATCTGACCTTTCAATAGGATTTTTTTGCAGTAGTGGTCCCAAATGCTTATATGCACACACGTGTACAAGTGCACCCACAGTCGCACGTGCACTTATGCACCCACTTTACCTGATGAGCTCCCTGGTCCAGACGGAATCCGACCGACTAATCTTAGCGGAAGCGGAGACCCGGGGACAGCGGAGGCGCCCGGTCCTCTGATGGAGGCGAGGGGTTCCAATAGGTATCAAAGCTTTTAGGTCTGCCACCATTGTCCTGCCGTAATTGGATTTCGCCTGGAAGAAGGGAGTCTCATTTGGCAGTCCGAGCACCACACAGATTACTGTGCTGTTGAAAGCCGGCATCATTAGTGCTGAATGGGAGCATTGGTTACTATTTTAATCCAGAACAGAACCATTGAGCGCGTATTCATGACGCGGGTCTGTTTGTTTGTGTCTGCCTGTCTATTTATTTATCCGTCTGTCTACCCCCCTGCATCCGTTGTTCTCAGGTTCGCTCTTGTGTTCCGCAGGACGGTAGATATTATTAGAGATCACAGTACAGCACGTGCACTTCCCCGGTGAAGGATTCTGGCAACATGATACGAAATGCCCCGTGAGGTGCATGCTGAAACAGATCAAATTCATATACCGGTGTTGTTCTTCAAATTGCCGACCGTGGCATGAGTTTTGAGGAAGCCTATTTATTTTATTTATTTTTGCCATATTTCATACTCATACATGCTATGTTGATTGCATATTATACATCGCCAATTTAATACCTTCTCTGTACATGTCCCGATGATTTCTTGAAAATTGCATTCAGGTATAAGTTACAATTTATTGTTTTTTATTATGTTGACTACTATGCATCGCGGACCGTCATGTGATATCAGAAATAATATAAATAATATAACAAGAATCAACTGCGAGGATGCCAACATTTTGATCATATCTCTGCTATTGCTCCAAAGGCATATAAATGAAAGTTAAAAAAGTGTACAACCACTTGTTATAAAATGCGGAATGTGCGTCACGCATTGCGAACAGGACACAGGTATTTAAGCTTGGACAGTCTTTGCGCGTTTCAATATGAGAACGTTCCCCGCCAAAAATACGTTTGGAGGCAGTACGCGGTTTTGTTTTTGCCTCAGCCTAACTTTCTCCCTGCGAGAGCACCTTGCTTTCAGCAGAGAGCGAGACCGGCTTCTGTCAGGGGTTTCTATGGAGACGCAACAATCGTTCTCCTCATCAAAGGCGGACTAACAGAGGTAGCGGGCCCTTTGTGTTGGAGAGGGAAGAACATAAAAACGCTGGGCAGATGAAAGCACTGCCATCCTTAAACACAATCATAATTTAGTCATCAATGTAGGAGGGCATAATCACAACCTAGGGGTAGAAACAGACCGAGAGTGGAGAGGAGTTAGAGAGAGAATGGAGTAGAAGTAGAGAGAGGGAGGGAAGTGGGGAGGGAGGGGAATGGGGGGGGGGGGGGGTTTAGGGAAGGAAAAGAGCGAGAAAGAAAAGAGAAGGGGGTCTGAAAGAAACAAACAGAGATGGGAAAATAATTTGTGCTCAAATATCATTCGCATTCGATCTTATTTTCAGTGCATTGTCAGATGGTGTTGTGTTTTGGTCTGAAACAGATCTTCTTTGATATGTTGTCCTCTATTGTTAAAAAAAAATATTGGGAACCAGCACAATGTGTGGCCATTCATTCTGTCTCTGATTACTTTTTTTCTCAGACAAGCACCTGACAGTATCATTGGATATATGTGTTCTCTGCTGTTACCAGATGGATACACATCCAGACTGTGAGAATGTTTGTCCCTTGGGTTGTGAACAACTAGCATCCCAGTGGATGATTGGATATTAGAGTGATCCTTGTCTCTTCCTATATAAACAGAGAGCAATACTAGTCTCTTTGTACACGTATCCCTCTCATTTTTGAATCTTTTGTTCTGAGTTATTCCAGTTGGACATTCACATTCCACTGGTGCCCAGTGTTTGGGTGTCATCTGAAATCTAAAAGGGCACCTCTCCTGCCCCACAGTCAAGTGTGTGTGTGTGTGTGTGTGTCTACAGTGCCAGGGAAGCAACAGGCTTAACCTGACCACAAAATGTGTTTTACCTTCTAACCGAAACAACCTTATTTCTAAATCTAGTATTTTTGCTTTTTAATAGTATGAACATTTTAAAGGTCCCTCCTCAGCCCTCCTTCAATACTTGTCAATTCAATGGCCAGCCTAACCACTGACTCCCTTAATTGACTCTGAACAAAAAAAAAAAAACAGCATTTCTGGGGCAGATTAGCATTTAACGGGGTTCACATGCGGCTTTATGTAGGTCACACACAATATGGCATCCACAAGTTTACAGCTGGGACTCATACTGCCATTATCCCAAAACAATGTGCCAGAGAGGAACTTATTTGAGCCCATTAGCCCGGGCCCCCTCCTCCTTCATTAAGGAAGGCTTTTTTAAACAAACCAAGACAATGAGAGCAGGGAGGGGGGTACAGGGGTGGGGAGGTGGGGGCTGCAGGTTCAGCCGAGAGCCCACGATAATTACTGTGTTTCTCTCCCCGGCCTGAAAGAGACTTGAATAATGTTTCTCTTTCTGTGCAGTCGGAACAATGGACGTTGGATAGCTTCAAGCACCGCTAGCTAGGCCATTAGTAAAAAATGCGCTGCCTTGTCTTTCTGAAACCCCTCCCACCATCCACTCAAATTCATTAAAAAATCTCAAACTTATATGAAAATATTTTGTACATACTTATCTCTCCCATGCACCCCTCTCTCCCCAACAGATTGAAATTTGTTTGTGTTTTTTTAATTAATCTGTTTGCTTTTGCTCTTGTCTGTTTGTTCAGAGCACTAAACAGGTTTGGCTGTAGTGTCCATCATCATACCAGCAGAAATGCTGTGATTTGTCGCCTGGTATAAGTGTCTGTTTGTGTGTTCAAGTGCTGCCAGGGTCAGACAGAAAGAAAGAACAAGAGAGAAAGTTAGTTCTGTAGTTATAGCTTTGGAGAACCACACCCCCCCCCCTCTCTCCTAGCACCACCACCACCACACACAACTGCAGTCTCACTCAATGTCACCGCTCCAGGTTAAAGGCAGTGAGTATCGATTCACCGATGTTGCTACAGATATTATTGCTGAGGTTGGGGAAACACTACCTTCAGTCAATGCCTGTAGAAGGCAGTTAGGGAGGGTGAGTGTGAGAAAAGCTCTATTATTATACATGCTTTCAAAAATACACAACCTAATTGAGAGATTGATAAAAGATTGAGTGTTGAAGAACTTCAGCCACCACTTGTTACATTGTAGGTCAATGATGTCAACCACATTTGCTCCTTGTCCAGCCAGGGTTAAGATTTCCTTACAGAGAAAAATCAGGTTGGCACACAGTTGCCATGACTATATTGACAACGCTTGGATATACATATAACAAACCATTTATAGATACAAAAATTAAAGTGAAACTGCAAGCCCAGCTTCATTATTACATGCTGTCTATCCATGAGTCCACAGTATTACTGTATTTATGTGTGAATACTTTTAGAAAAATAGTGTGAACAGAACTGGATGAGCCAGATTAGGATATGTATGAGTACTTTCAGACTTTCAGTAAATTAATTTAATTAATTAATATGCATGTATTTTTATTTGAAATGTTAATATTTTCAAGGGCTGTTTGTGTTTGACTGTCATATGTTCAACTGACTTTCACATATGTAGGCCTATTTCATCTCCTCATTGGTCAGAGGGGTGATGTGCCACAGAGAATGTTTAACCTGTTAAATGTTAAGTCTTGTGAGGAGCAAGAAATAAAATATAGAAAGGACCCATTAAACTATTTTACAATTACATAGGTCCAAAATGTTAACACAGTTTCCTTACATAAGTGTTGTTTGACATGTTAAACCTAATCAAATAGTACAAATAGTATGTTAAACGAGTTCACGGCTGTATAACACGTATTGAGGATTGTAACAAAAGCCATAACAATCATTATTCTAGGATTCACCTAGATAGGCATCCAGTCGCTTCCAGCACAAGTCCAGCGCTGTGGAGGTGAGAGGAGGAGGAGGAGGAGGAGGAGGACGTGAAGTACGCCCCCGGATTCAGCGTATTTGAATAAGAACCGTATAGAGCGGGCTCGGTATTTGCACCTGCTCTCACCTCATTGATATTCACCCTACTGTCCAAACAGATTTAATTACGCTGTAAACAACAAGCAGCGGCGCCCAGCGGGCTCCCGTTGCCGGGCGCCCGCCGCGACCCGTACCTGCGCAGCGCTGGGTTTGCAGCGCGCCCGGGTGGAGGAGGCTCTGTTTTCGTAACAGTGTAATATAACATGCGGGAGGAGGAGGACTGGCGCAAAGCGCGAAGGAGGCGCTGCTCTGTCCTGCGTCCCCACGTCACCGTATTTTAATGAATCCTGACATAAGAGGGTTCACTGTGTTCTGAGAAACAATTTTGTAGAGCACTGTCAAAATTCATCAGTTTTAACGGCCCAGTTTTTGTTTAGGATATTTAATCGGCAATCTGCGGTTGCCTATAGAGGGAACGCTCTGTCCTTTTATCAGGAAATTAATGCAGCTACAATTAATGTAGAGTTCATGTGGGGATTACATAATCGTTCTGAGCACTTGAGAGAAAGGATGTGAATAAATTATATTTTACAATCTATGTACAGGGGGTTTCCCTGCTATTTAACTATCAATATCAATCGAATATGTGACAAAAATCAATGTGCACTAGTTTTTGGCTGCAAGGCAATGAGAACAGTGTGATTAAACAAAACAATCTACAATCAAATAAAACACCATTGCGTTATTTTTAATTGTTAAGGTACATTTCAACGACAGATCCCGAATTTTAGGGGTCAGTGTTTTCAAAACTCTTCTTTTACCTATTAAGAATAGTCAAAGGCCGCTTACTTTTCGTGTTAGAGCAAGCTGAGGGCTGCCATTTAAAAAAAAAGATTTAATAAGTGCAACATACCTATAAACAAACAATAAAACCTGTCTTCCGATTCCGCATAGTCATCGTGAGTCCTCATAGCGGAACCTTTAAGCCGTAGTCCAGGTTTCAGTCGACGAACACTTTCATTGACGGAACAGAAACTGACAGATTGTAAACAGAATCAGGTGAGTCACGGTTTATAAAATTGTGATTTAAACGAATGTTTTTTCTCTATAATACGGACTCATTTAGTATAACTGAAGAAAAATTAAGAAAGTACGCCATATTCAATCCGTACAAATGATATTGTTTAAAAATAGCAATTAGCCAGCTAGCTAATGAAACAATTCATGGTGGTGGAGGTAGTTATGCTAGCTGGAGTATCGTCTTGCTAGGTAGCTAACTAGCTAGCCTTCCGGTAATCTCGTTCGTTATAGGTAATTAATTGGTGGGGTAGTAATTAACCTAGCCGTTTTATTTATATGTTTGTGAATACTCATAGCATTAAAATGATCTTTATAGATGGCTGCTGGGTTTGTGGAGATAGGGTTTTCTTTGTCGCACAGAATGTTTGAATTCTTAAATGCTCCTACCCAGCTTGATAGACCAGTCAGTTTGCTAGCAACCTGAGTGCTAGCTAGATAGCTAACTCAGCAGTGTATTTATGTACCGAAATAAATTAGACATTTCTGAGGCGGGTTATCCGTCTGTTTTTATGTTACAGTTTTAGAAAATATATCACTGGCTAGCAATCAAACGTTTTATGGCACACTAACTACCTAGCAGCGCTGGTGACACATAGCTAGCTAACTGTCTGTCTAGGTAATGTTAGCCAACTTCAGCAGCAATTCATTGCTGGCTCAGTTATTTTGCCGTTGTGAAAGCTAACGTATAGTCTTGTGGGCGCGATGCACGTCATATTTTTTGGCAGCATGAAGAGATAACGTGGTTTGGCCTCCAATCTGTATGGTAGCCAGTCTAGCTTGCTAATGTCTTAATAAATGGCCAGCACTGGAAAAAATCCAAAATGATATTTTCTTCAGTATTATTAAGATCGACTAAGTTCGATCGAGGTCGTTGTTCCATGATGTGGTCTCATTAGGTATCTACCTATAAAGCTGATTGTCCATTTTACTTTCAGTGTAATCGACACTTTATGCAGTTTAATTTTCTTCGTCGATGTCCCCTTATTTAAAGCAAAATACGATTTAAAGATAATGCATAGGTACTTATTTAGTTGAAGGCTTTTACATCAAATGAGTAATCTTTCCGATTGAAGCGTAGTTATCTGACTACTAGATGTCAATCTGAAATATCATTCAGGTTTCGTTGTTAACCCGGGACACAGCTCTGCTTTTTTAGTTTAAGTTTCATCAACTCAACCTGGATGCCCATAATGTAAATCAAATGCTATATAGATGTAAGATACTACAGTAGTCAAAAGCGCCAGGGACTAACAGTGGGTGTCTAAAGTGGAGACACGATATATTGATTAAATGCTATATGAGTGAAGTCAATATGACCTGCTATAAGATGCTGATCTGTCCTGACCTCCCTTGCAGTAAGAATCATACTCATTGTTGTCAAATTGTGACTGTCAGTCAGATAGCACAGAGCAGCTGTGTAAATTACAGGCTGACTTCTGTTGCACAGTGACTTCCTGCAGGTGAAGGTTTCTGCCTGCAGGAAGGGATCCATGCAGTCGGTGGTTTTTGGAGATTGACAGCCAAAATGGAGCTGACGTTCAGGCAGAGTGATCTGATTGATCTGAAGTGACAGCTTCCTGTTGTGGAGCTCCCCCCCCCTACACACAGAAGCACATAACTCAGAGGTTGGACTGGATGTTGTTGGATGCATCGGGGCTTGTGCTGTGCTGTAGGGTGGTTGCTGCTGCTACAGTGGAAGAGCTGGCTGGCTGTGCTGTTGATGTAGTGTCAGGAGGCGGGACATATGTACGCTGACTGAAGCAGCCCTGGGCCTTATACAGTAAGGAAGAGAATGCGCAAGAGAACAGGTTGCACACTTGCAGGCTGCCCTGAGTTAAGGCTTTTCCTGGAGACCCACCACAGAGTCCCTGCAGTGAAGTCTGAAAATAGAATGTTGATTTAATTTTTTTTTTTTTTGTAAATTGCTCCCAGGCCAGTCTGTGAAATGACATTGAGACGTGGTCTAATCATGTGTCATTGTGGGTATACCCTTGGGAGTTGTCAAGCCTGTGTCTTCCCTCTTCCCTCCAATCAACAGCTCTCTAAGAGCTCTCGGCAGCTGGCAGGGGAGAGGAGATTTATAACGGCAAGTAATAGTTTCAGATTGCGTTGTGTTTCCTAAATGGCTTTGTAAAGGCTACAGCAGTTCTGCAGTGTGTGTGGAGAGATTAATGAGTCAAATGCTGTATCTGGAGGGCTGGAGTCACACCCCAGCTCTCTCCAGGGGTTTGTGTCACAGTGAATTCCTGTGCAGGGCTCATATCAGCATGGAGAACCTGACTCCCCCCCCTGTTTAGAAGTGCTGACTGTTTGCTGTCCTAGGATTGGCTGGTGGTGATGTAATGGCGTCTAAATTATTCATGGCTTAAAGAAAGTGAGAGACCCTGAGCCATAGTGCAGGGGAGGAATGTCTATGCCCTGTCACTGAGAGGAGAAGAAGGCAGGAGGGATGAGGAGACGGAGGCGGCATCCCTCAGAACCAGGAGCAGCTCGGTTACGCAGCTGGGAACCACGCCCCGGTCTGTCTGCGCGTATGCAGATGTCGATGCAGCCCGGCTAGCTGTAGGTCCTCCTGTACCAGGTCTCCTCGGGGTTTTAAGGATCGCAGCAGGAGAGCTTCTCTTTTCCATGGACCTGGGTGATGCCGGATGCAAACCTGTTCGACGGAGGCCACAGCTTTTAGAGATGTGCATATGGTGGAGACGTGGGGGGGGGGGGGGGGGGGGGGGGGGCAAAGGGCATCCTCACTCCGCTAGGTAGAGAGATTAATTGCATGGCCTGTAGTGTGGCAGGTGGATTTGTGTGTGCGGTGGTGTATCTGAATGAGGATGCGTTCATGTAGTGTAGGAGTGGAATGACATTTTTGGCAGCGTTCTCAGTGAGTTACCTGTTGATGTGAAAATGAAGTCTGATGTACTCGTGCTGTGACTGAAGTGTGATTAATGTTCTGTTGGAAAGATTCTTTGACATTTGTTAACTGATGTGAAACTCTGAGCTGTCTGGGGCAATTTTTAGTTCTGTAAGTATACTTGAATCTCATTTGATACTTCAGCCTGCTGTCACAAAATGATGCTGAGTACTGGAAGGTGATTCATCTTGACTTGCCTCTTATACTTTTCTCTCTTTGATGTGTTGTGCACAACAGATCTCCCTGTGGTGACATGACCTGACTCCAGCCGGGAGCACTGTCCTGGTTGCCCTGTGCCTCCTTTGTGGACCCCCTCTTCTGAGAGCTGTGGGCCAACCCTCTGTTCCCCAGAGATACCAGGAGGAACATGGGAGTTGGCACGTTGGGAATTATGGGAGAGCAGGGCGGTATTTGAATTTAATGGCATGCAAGGGCCCAGCACGAGCCAGTTCCTCAAACCCTAACGCTATTGCTTACACACTGAAACATTTCTCATTAGCCCATTGGCAGAATTGGTAAACCAGAGTCTCTTGATAGAGGGATTGTTTGGCTTGGAAAGAGACCCGGCCTTCTAGGAACAGCAGACGACGGCTGAATCCCTCTTGGACGCGGGTGGCAGATGCTCCGTCTGCCTGGACCTGAGGCATTTGGATCCTCTCCTGCCCAGACTCTCAGACACAAAAAAAAACCCGCCCTCTTAGGCTGAGCCATTTGCTGCATCCTTTGTCGTCCCACCCGCACGCCGCCCTGGCGCTGGAGATGATGGAGGGGCTGGAGGTGGAGGACATCAGCCCCGCCCTGGAGGTGACGGAGGACTTCCTGCACTGCCTGGAGGGCGTCCCGCCGGAGAAGCTGCAGGATGTGTCTGCCGTGGGCCGGCTGAGCTCCAGCGGGGTGTGGGGGCTGCTGGCCGCCGAGCAGCTGGAAGTGTCCCCCAGGAGCGTGGCCTGGGCCGACCAGCCGTCCTCGTTCGGCTTCTTCGGCAGCCGGCAGGGCAAGCGGAGCCGGGCGCGCTCCACCAACGACCTGGCCGCCCACGCCAAGGAGGGTGGCTCCTCCAACGCCGCCTTCAAGCGCGGGCACAACCGCTCCCGCTCCGACGCCAACTACAGGTCCTACACCGACAACGGGGTGCCGGCCGTGGACAAAAACGCGCTGAAGAACATGGCGGCCCTCAACGACAAGAGAGAAGGTAGGGAGAGCGGGAGCAGCACCCCCAGGCCCTCGCTTATGCTGGCAATCTCCTAGCTTGCACATAACATTGCTGTGACAGTTCAGTTCAATATAATAATGCACCTAGAATGTTACAGAAATGTTTCAAGGACATTGTGTGTATGGTGCATTCTTCTTAATGTTTTCACCCTTCTCAGTGCTTTATAACAATGACTGGAGGACTGAGCCATAGAAACATTGCAATCCCTCACTCGCTAGCATTTTTACACTATAGGACAAAAAGCTGACCAAAATAGTCGCAGCTGTTGAACACTGCCTTTTCAGTTTTTTTCTCGTTTTCCTTTTTCAAAGTAGGACTTAAAGTGCACCTATACCTTTTCCCTGAAAAAAATTGCAGAGAGTTGATTTACATCATGATTCTGACTGAGCCCATCTCTCATAGCATCCCTCAGGTGGGGTTCTCCAGTTGAATTCTGTTGGCAATACAAATTAACAAAAGACGTGAAGAACACAAACCAAGGTGGTTACAGACAAATAAAGTCATTGAAGGAATTCCATCCCTGTAGAAAAATGCATTTTGTCAGGCAGCTAAACCTTTAGTTTTTCTATAGCAAAGGTAGTCCTTCTACTGATTTATTGTCAGGATTAAAAAGGTCCTGTAGGCCATTAGATTCACGTGCATGTGGAATAGCGCAAGCAAGCCGGATTTCTCGATTCTCCATAAACACTTGGAAAGCAACACTATGTAAATAAGAAGCCTGCATATTGTGCAAACGCCTCATCGATAATTCGACTAAAAACGAAAGTGCGAGTGTCCTTCAGCGTACTGCTTTTTCGTAGAGTGCGAGACTGTGACTGCTAACAGTGTAGTTTATCACAGGCAGCTGTGTGCTACGCCATTGAGTAGCATGTTCCAGCTGGCGTGAGTTTCCATCCTGCCCCATTCAAATTCTCATGTGGAATTCAAGCGTGCAGCATTCCTGAGTATTTGAAGTACACCTGCATGTAAATGTGGTGGCTTTTTTTTTTTTTAAATCATGTTATGATTTCATCTGTAGAAGCGCTGCAGATTTAATACAGACCCGTGTGACTCCATTTTCTGCGCTCCCCCCAGTCTTATTTTTAAAAGCCGTTGGAAAGTGGACAAGTTAGTTTCTCAGCATTGTTGTCCTTTCAAGAGGGCGATGAAGTAGTGAGGAAGTTGCAATAAGCAATGGAAATGACCTAGCTTCATCATTAGTTCCACTTCCCTACTCTGTTTGTTTTTCCTCTTTATTGTCTCAGACTTCAGTCTTTATTTTGGTGGTGTTGAATGTGTAAGCGAAGGGAATAAAATGGGTTATAACTGTATTCGCCCTTCTCAGGAATGTGTGATGTATTATAATGTACATTCTGTAACCCTCTGTGCACCAGCCATCAAGCTTATGTCAGTTACACAAATTGAGAAGTGGCCAGGACTGCACCGGTTTTCGATTTGCCAGCAGTTTTTAATAGCTTGTGAAATTAGGAACCAAGCTTCAGTGACTGATACTCCTGCCAAGGTCTGAAGGTACTTTCCAAGATCAGTGTTTGCACCCCATGGTAACTGACCTTGTGCCTTTTTGCGGAAGCAGTAGATACTGGTCCAGGATCAGTGCATAGAGGCACAATTTTTTTTTTGGCCTACACAGGTTTATCCCCCAAATTTGGCCTTATCTACTGGGGAGAAACACGAAAGGAAAGGAATATGAGAAATAAAGAGACGAGCTGGACTAGATAAACCTCTCTGTTTGCTGGCAGTGAAGGGGACTAACCAAGGAGAGCGGGAGGGAGAGGTCATCCAATATTACAGGCTCTCTCTGAGCAGCTGAACCCTCGCAGTGCGGCACCCTCAGGGACAGGGGCATTTGTGTTTGTCTCTGTGAGTCTGTTTACATGACAGAAAACTGGCAGACAGAGATCCTCCTCTGCAAAATAGGTTTACAATACCACTTGTAATTCATGGATAAATCCCAATCAGCTAATAGAATGAGCTATAATTATCCCTGATATTATAGGGATTACCATATATTTGAAAAGCATTGTTTGGCTGTAGGGAGGGTAGGGAGAGTATTCAGGAGGGAGCAATGGCAGGGCCTGTGAATGATTGGATAACCTACTGTTCCAGTAATCCAATCCTTCGAGGTGATTTCTTTTGCTTGTCATTTTATGTTTCCAAAGCTATTGTGGAAATATTCATATAGTATAGAGGAGAAGGTGGTCTGGCAGAGAATTGGGACATTTACTGAACAGGATAAGAGAGAGCTATTGTTATCAAAAGAGATTTGATCAGTTTAATCTGTCACATAAGACAGATCAGTGATGTTGGGCCTGGGGTGACAGTGTAGCATAGTGGTAAGGAGGAGGGCTTGTAACTGAAAGGTTGCTGGTTCGATTCCCTGCTGGGGCACTGCTGTTGGGCAAGGTGTTTAACCCAGATTTGCCTCAGTAAAGATCGTGCGGTATGAATGGGTAACATGGAAAACTTGTAACCTATGTAAGTCACTCTGGATAAGAGCATCTGCCAAATGAAAGAAATGTAATGTCACTGCTGCAGCTTTCTTGTGTATGCAGATGATCTTTCCCCAACGTTCTGCCTAGTTTCTGCATCATCTTCCCAAGACAACATTGTTTCAGAAACAGATTATTACTGAAACAGGCTGAACTGAGTAAACGGCTCCAAAGTGCCTCTCAGGTGGTGCGAGTACGGCTGTCTGTTTCCTTCTCTGTCAGGCCCTGTCACCGCACGTCTCTCCCGTGAGCATCGGTGACAGACAGCCGAGAAAAGGGGCAGCCAATCGGCATCCTCTACCAGGCCGCAACACTCTGCTGTGACACAATCTGGTAGCACATGGGGGTGGTGTGTCCCCAGTGATATTTCAAGAGTTAGGCTCAATTCAGAGCCTAATGCAGGTAAATTAGTGGATGACGTGCAGTGGAAAGGGTAGGTAGTGCTCACCAGGTGTGCAGATTTGAACTATGTCCCTTTTATTTTTATAGAAAGTAGAGCCAGAGATTGGGTGCAGGTCGGTTGCTTGTACTCCAGAAAGGCGAGTGCAGGGTGTCTCGCATTGTACGCATTGTATCCTTCTTAATAAGGTCAGATCGACTGGCATCGAACCACCCAACGCTTTGGTCTTGGCTGGAGCGCACGGTAATGTGTGGAAAACTGGTGAATGAACGCAGTGTATAGGAACAGTCTCTCTGAAAGCAAAATAGTGTCACGGTGATTGATTGGTTGTTGCCCTGCTATGCGCGATTATGATTGCTTCCAGAAGGAGTGGAGTCACTGTATCTGGCTTTTAAGGGCATGCCAGTGACAGTGCGAGTGTTTATTTCTTTTCCCCGTAGAATCACTCCAAAATTACAGAGTAGGCATTGGGTCACCGGCGTATATGGCCTCAACCTTATAGCACCATGAGTAAAAATTGTTTTTTGATTACACCTCTTTTAAATGGCTTGATATTTCTGGGCTTGACAGGGTTGACAGCACAGTAATTTAGCAGAATGTCGGTTTTGATTGCAGGGTTCGTTTTGTGTATTTGGATGGCCCGTTTTTTTTTTTTTTTTTTTATCTCTGACTGTGACATCATCACCACAGTGTTGATGTAATCACATGAAGCTCTGTAATTGTGATCTGCATTCCGTGCACAGCAACTGGAATGTGACTCTCGAGGGGCGTACACATTTACATATTAATACATTCTGAAATAATTCTACAGCACTTATCTGGGCCGACACTGAAAGTGGTGCATGGATTGGCAGCTGTTTTTAGGAGTGAAGATTGATGGTTATGCTTGGAATTAAACTTCTTCACATGCATGGTAAAAAGGAGGGATGATCACGTGGCGCAGGTCATGTGATCAAGCCCCCGTGCCCATGATAACGGGTGACTCGCGTGCCGTGGTCTGCGTGCGCTTGCCGCTTCGCCCTCACGTTGTGATCTTTTCAGTGTTTGGCATTTACTGTGACTCACTGAAAATTACCGACAGCGCGCGTGTCACACAGACATGGCCAATCAATCATCATCTGTGCTTCTGCGTAATAAAGCCTTAGAACTCATACTTGGTTAACTGAATAAAGAACGTTCAAACGGTGTATCTGTGATGCGGTGTCAGTGCTGTCATGTGGCGGGGGCCGTTGAGAGAGAGCGTTACGCACCAGCTGTGCAGCAGGTTCTGGTTTGATGGAGGAGCCTGGCCAGCCAGCGTGGCTGCGCTAATTGAGTCATGTCAGAGCGCCGTTCTTCCTCTGTAGCATGAAATTAACAGTGACCTGCCCTGTCGCCGCGCATTTAGACAGGCCTTTGAAGCCCAGCGGACAAAAAAAGTCAGGAGGGGGCTCCCACGTCCCCGCGCCCAGCACCCGTCCCGGCAGCCGCTCCGGGCCCGGGGTCGCCCCCCCCCCCCCCCGACAGCCGACACAAATTAGCCCAGCCCCAGCTTCCCCCCCGGCTTATCGGCATCGGGGGGAAATTGAGTTGGCCTCCGATCCCATTACATGTCGCGGGTGCGAAAGGTGAACTGCGTGCTGGAACACTGCAGATAAGGCTAAAGAAAGCAGCGCTGGTTCCGGCGTTTTCCGCTTAAATACCACACCGCTGCGCTAACAGGCGGGGGGGGGGGTCTGTGGAAGTGGAAAGCTGGTGAAACGTGAGGAGAAGAATAAAAGAAATGAAAGAGATGGGCTGAGAAGGAGAGGTGGCAAAAGCCAGATGATGCCACGTTGGGTATCCTTGATGAAAATTGGTAACAAAGTACAATTTTCTTGAAATACGGTGGCACTGCACAGGGTCCTTACATTGCTGATTTTGTTGGTACTCGGTATGTCTGACCAGGCACTTGCCCTGGGTTTTATAGTCTTTAATGAACCATGTGATTGGGCTCTCAGTCAGTTTTGGGAAGAGCAACAATTTTTTTGCTCTGTGAATCACAGAAAGCTCTGACTGAATTATGTTTTTATGAATTATGAATTTTTATGAATTATGAATTATGTTTTTCTTAGGTGTCACAAACGGTAATGAAATGTTACAATTATGTTGCTTTTGCCTTAAGACTCGGCCATTTCCTCACCAGCACCTTGATTGAGGACGGCTTCCATTGTAATGTCAGATGTATATAGATTTCTTTCTTTTCTTCTGTTTACTGTTTTCTTGAGTTCGAATGGTGGAGGTTCTCTTATTAATATCCTTTGTAGATTTGGAGGCAGTGCTGGAAAGTCAAAGCTGAGGTTCATAACTTCTTAGAGGGTACAAAATTTTGGGGCAAAAATGGCCTATTACAGACATCTCTCAATTTATGTGAGCAAAAAAAAAATCTCACAGCGGTCTGCATGCAGGGGTGATGCAGGGGTGCTCTAAATATTGAATCTTTGATCTGTAATTATTCATGCGGTGGACGCAGACAGATGTGCACTGTAAAGGAAAGCTTTGTAGGAAGGAATGGCCGCTTAAGCGAGCAGTGGTGGTGAGCCAGCTGAAGTTGCCTCCGGCGCGCATGCATGCACCTGCAGACATGTACCCAGGCAGACTCCTACTGTACCGTTTGTGAGGCGCTCAT
This sequence comes from Megalops cyprinoides, assembly GCF_013368585.1. NCBI lineage: Eukaryota > Metazoa > Chordata > Actinopteri > Elopiformes > Megalopidae > Megalops > Megalops cyprinoides. The sequence continues at coordinate 25,169,448 of NC_050596.1, forward strand.
TTTTTTCCAAAAGAATTCAACAGTAGTCAGCGGTATGACAGATAAAATAGTGGCTAAATGATATTCATTTTTGTCAGACTGTGCACCTTTATTTCCCTGTAGGTGAATCATTTTAAGGTCACAAAAGGCAAGCGAGCAAAAGAAAACCTGGTAGCTACGTGCAATAATACAGTGATCACAGGCCTTTATTTCAGCTGCGGCGGTGCTCCTTTTTAATGAGTTAGCAGCAGCTAGCGATGTCATCGCAGGGACACAAACACGGCCATTGTCTGCGGTGTCAGTGGCCACATGGGCTGATAGGCTGGTGATGTTGGCAGTCGCATTGGTTGATCGGCTGGTGATGTCAGCGGTCACATGGTGCTGTTAGGCTGGTGATGTCAGTGGCTGTGTTCTACCCAGACACGCAACAAAGATGGAGCAGCCAAGCCTTCCTTTCTTTCTGACACGGAGCAGGCGCACAGTCAAACGGGTCTTTGAGGCACTGTGCTTTTCAGTGAGGAGATGGTCAGCCTTGGGCCTGTATGATGGTGTGTAGTGTGTGTGTGTGGAGGAGCATACAATCTTAGGGTCCTGTGTTTCAGCAGCACTGGGTCATTAAATTGTCACCCCAGTGCAATATATTGTGCCCTTACGTAATATGTAATATCCCTGTATATCTGTGTATTGCCGTGTATTGATTTGTTCCTGTATTATTGCATTGAAATATTGCCTTGTATTTGTACTGAAGTGTGAAGCAGTCTTTCTGTGTAAGCGTATTGATGTTTTGTTGTGTGACTGTGTGTAGGTTGTGCTGTGTAAGTGATGCGCTGTCCCCGGCTGTGTTTGCAGTGGATAAGGTGAGCAGCCCCAGCCTGGTGAAGCAGGGGGAGATGGAGCAGCGGGAGGGCACGTCCGGCCGCTGGACGTCCTGCCACGTGGAGCTGACCCCCTGTGAGCTGCGGCTCTACAGCCTGGACAGCAGCGGGAACCGGCAGCTGTGCACGGCCTACTCGCTGTCGCACTGCCACGGCGTGGGCGCGCCCCTCCCCCAGGACCCCCGCGTGCTGCAGGCCCTCTTCTTCAGCAGCACCCGCCTGCAGCTGCGCGCCCCCTGCCAGTGGGAGGCGCTGGACTGGCGCCGCAGCCTGTGGGAGCGCGTGCTGGCGGCCCGGCCCGCCCAGCGGAAGGGGGAGGAGCCGGCGCAGCAACTTCCCGCCGCGCAGGCCCCCGTCTCCGCCTCGGTGTCGGCCCCCCGCCCCCTGACCCGGCCCACCGCCCTGCCCCTCTTCACCCAGCGCTGCCGGGACCTGCTGAAGGCCGGCCTCCTCTACCAGCTGACCGACCTCAACAACTGGCGGGCGTTCACCTTCGTGCTGAGCGCCACCCGCCTGCAGGCCTTCCCCACCGAGGGGCGGGGCCCCGTCTCCGAGCCCGTGCTGCGCTACCCGCTGTCGGGCTGCCTGGCGGTGCAGCGGGACGGCGGGGCGGAGGGCGGAGGCGGGGGGACCGCCCGCTTCCAGGTGGTCTTCCCCAACGAGGTGCTCCGCCTGCGGGCGGAGACTGAGCGCGAGGCCCAGGACTGGGTGGAGGCCCTGCGCACGGCCGCGGCGGCCCAGCGGCCACAGGAGGGCGACGCCGCCCCCGCCCCCACCCCCGCCCCGGCCGTGGTGCTGCGGAGCAAGCCCAGCCGGGAGCGCCGGCAGAGGGACGCCCAGCGCAGCAAGCGGCAGTCCGTCACCACCAGCTTCCTGGGCATCCTCACCCGCCTGGCCGTGGAGAAGGGCCTGACCGCTCAGAGCTTCCGCTGTGCAGGTCAGAACCCCCCCCCCCCCCCCCCACAGACTGTTTGCAGCAATTCAGGTATCCACACTTTCATGACGTTACAGCAATGCAGCACTACATACATGCAGCTCCACACCCTCCCGCAACACCCTTTCCTACTCCACATACACTCACATGCTTCACGGTCACACACTTAGTCATACTCTCAGATTCTACTGTTACATGTACTGTATCATCGGCACTTTGTCTCTAAATACAGGGTCTAAGCAATTATGCCTGACCCAGACTAAAACTGAACATTACTTACTCAAACCAACACGCTGACGCGCAAACACATGTATTTGGCCCCAAAGCAATATATATCCCCTATTGGCTAACCTTGGTAGTCAGAGAGGTTCATCTGCCTGCAGTAATATGACCTTCAGGTTGCAGAGTTCATGCTTGCGTGCCCTCTCTCACAGTGACTTGTCCTGCACCGTAGCGTTCAGCGTGGATTTTGGGACCGATCTTCATTAAATCCGCTGGACTCAGCGTTGCCCACCGCCGCCGATAATCCAATTCAGAGCCGCAGAGGCATGGAATTTTACAGCCCTGGCTGGGTGGAACTCAGATATTGGCAGAAAGCGAAACGCTGTTCATTAATCACGTTACTGATGTCTTTCTCCCCCAGCGTTTACCCAATTACTCCAGAATTAATCCGCGTTTAATACCTTGGCCTTGAGAGCCGTGCCCGAGTTGGACAATGGTGCGTTAATGATAGCCGGGGGTTCGGTGTGCTCCGCGAGACGGATGACTTTTTGACACGAAACGCGGGGAGGCTTAGCGGATTATCATTGAGAAGCGGGTAAATACGAGCAGTCTGCAGCTCGGCGCAGTGAGAAAACTCAAGGCCCGGATCTGCCAGTCCCCCCATCACGACGGATAGGTGCCTGTTTGCCTCATGCTGTTCAGCGCTGACCTACATGGAGCAGGTCGCGTATTTGTCAGTTCTGTGCAAGGCCTCACTCACCTCCTCAGATAGCGGGGTGTTAATCATTCTCAGAGCCGTATGATGACCTGCATGCGTTGATAAGTGACACACTTCTGTTGCAATGTGTGCTGATATGATGTGGGAGGGAAGGATCACACAAGCAAAAAATAAAAATAAAATATCAGGGTTGACTACCCAGTCCTGTGGTGTGTGTTTCAGGCAGGGCTCTGTGTGTGTGTGTGTGTGTGTGTGTGTGTGTGTGTGTGTGTGTGTGTGTGTGTGATAAAAGGCAGGCATCATTGCATTTTTCCCACATTCATATGGTATGGAGAGAAGATTCTAGGTAGACTTTCACTGAGTTCTTTTGACATAAGTTGTTGGCACTTTGACCACTCTGAGTCAGGCTTTGTATCCTATTGAGACAGCGGGATATTTTGTGGAATAATCTACATAAAGTATGTCACCTAAAGGTGTAACGGCTGTGTTCCATTGTCCGTAAGCCCAGTGCCCCAAATCTTTTTCCACTCAGCCCTTCTTGTGTTGAGGGAAAAAGCCATTTCCCTTCTTTAAAAAGACCTCAGCTCATTGACAGGATTGTAGGGCAGTTACATATTCAGAAACTGGCGTGAAGCACTCAAGATGCAGACGCTGTCCTGTTGCAACACACAGTGACCTTCTGAAAAATGATGCTGTAAAAACTCCACTCTACTGATAATGAGGCCCATTGTGTGACTTTGGGTTCAAGGGGTATGACCTATATGCAGTATTGTCAGTGTCAGTGTCATGTTGCTGCTGTTGGAGTGGCTTCTCTTATCCTCAGTGGCATTTAGGGCAGAGGGATGAAGCATTGGTCGGGGCAGACTTGAGACAGGGTGGAATATAAGTAATAATTTATAAGTAACTATAAAAAAGTATAAGTAATAATTTTGGCTGTAACACCACCATTCTTTAGTGTGTATTTAATACTGATTAGTCTTATAGAAGTCCAGCTTTACAAAACAGTATTAAGTAAAATATAATTGAGGCAGTGCTCAATTAAGATGCCCTAGATAAAGGCTTTGGTTAAGAAATCAAGTCCTGCAAACATGTCGTTACATAACTGCTGCTCCGCAAATTCGGTCTGTAATTTAACGTGACCACATCGCCTCCCCCAGTGCGTGTGGATTGAGTGCAACAATATGGCATTACCCAGGGTCCCTTGTAAAGATGGCTGGCCTTTGGTCTGCTCTGTGTTGTGGTTAACATCAAAGGCAGCGGGGCGGCGGCTGGGGATCAGGGTGTCTGGGGTGTTCGCAGGTAGTCTGGGCCGGGAGAGGGAAGATGGGGTAGCGTGGCGCTCTCGCTGAGTCCCCCAGCACCATCCAGGCACTGACACTGACCAGCACTGATGTGCCAAAATGCATGTGCATCTGCTACCGTCTGTACAATCAAACAAACTGAATGAAGAGAAGTCGCGCGAACAAAACTTAGAAAAAGTAATGTTTTGCCTGTCCATCGTTACTCATTTCTTGAAAGTGTCCGCTGAGATGAAATTCACTTTTATTAGCTTACCTCTTTTCTTTGTGGAAGTTTTGCTTCTTGGTTTTAAAGTTTCATTTGGCCCGCCAAACCCCTGCAAGCCCCCTGGGTTAATAACGTAATCAGACTTTCTCCTAACATCCGCAGGCAAGTGTGAAATATTCAGTCTCATGAAGGAAATGAATGAGCGGCCCTTCTCAATTGTAACAACTAGCCTATTATTGCGGGGGGGATTTCAAAGCCTTGCAGAACAAGGCGACCAGGCACCTGATGATAATTGGCCAGTAAAAAGCGAAAAAAAAAACCCTTTTTGTTATCAAAAGCTCCCCGGACGCTGCGGCTACAGCGGGGCCTAATTGTTTGATTCGGGGGTGTTGCTTTGCTATTAATTGAGACGTATCGACCCGGATGGCGACAGTGCGGAACAGCTGGATATGGCGGTCCTGTCTGCAGCTCTGCACTTCCTTTTTCTCTGTCAGTCCCCCTCTTTTTCTCTCTCAGTCGTTCCTTGTTTGTCCTGCCTCACACAACTCCTTGCACTTTTCCCCTCCTCTCTCTCACACTCTATATTCTCTGTCTTACACGCGAACCATGTTATTTCTCACTCTCTCCGGCTCTCTCCAACTCTTTCTCCCCACTTTCACACAGACCTCTACAGCCCTCTCCTGCCTCCCCCCCCTTCTGTCCCCTCTTTGGTAACTTGCCAGTTTCCTTTGACTGCTTTTCCTTGTCAGTCACTTAGCCTTGGAGGGGGAGTCAGGGGCCAGGCCGTTGTAACACAGTTTAATCGCTTTTCCCTAAACAAATATCCGTGGCCTCGGAGGAGCTGTCAGAGGGATTAGTGGAGAGAGGAGCTGGAGGACAGGAGTGAGAGAATGAGAGAGAGAGGGGGGAAGCTGCCATTGTGGAGTAGGTGCGGGGGACAATGGTCGGGGGTGTTTAGAGGGTGGGGCTGTTACCGTGGCGTTTCCCTCTGTGTCCGAGGGCTTTGATTGAGCACCCCCCCTCCCCCCCAGCACCCCCTGGCCCCAATTTGTCAGCCCCCACAAAGGGTTGGATTTTTCCCCCCCTGTGTGGTACGCATTGGGGGGGCGCCCTCTCTACATCGGCACCCTATTCACCGCAGCCTCGCCGCTCCTAATTACTGGACTTCAGCAACTTAATGGCTGGGGAATTTGCAAGGAGAGGAAACCACAATGTCAAAAAAATGCAACACAACAAAAAAAGAATACTTTTCCTCTCCTCCCCTTGTCAAACCCGCCCCTCCCCCCACGCTCTATATAAAATGGGTTGGAAGACTCAACTGACTGACAGTTTTCAAGCATTTCCCAAAGAGGTGGGTGGTTTCTCTGAAGGGGCAATACCAAGCTCCATCATTAAATAGAGATTTTTCTAAAACTTTAATGGTATCTTAAATTTATCACTTGTTATAATAGGTGCGACATTTCTCACAGATGAGACCTGGTTTCTTCTCAGATAAAAAAGTAGGTTGACAGCTCTACTTTATGTGCAAGCCCTGTTGATTTTGCCATGTGTAAGTATGGAGCGAGAACACCATGGGGACTATGCAAGACTTGGGCATTGTTCCTGAATTAGTCTAAATGAGTGATAGTGATACGGGCCAGGCTCCTGAATGTTAGAGGGACAGTGGTGTTCTGGGTCCTGTGAAGCTGACGGCCGAATGCACCACTTTTCCACAGAGGCATCCCTTACTGCACCATTGCATGTATACACCCCTGTCTTTATTCATCAAGGTACAGCCCAGAACTTCATATCCACACCCTTCATGCCAAAGAAGGCTGAAAGTGCCTAAACCCAAACCTCAGACCCTAAATGTGTCAGATCTGTTCAGCATTGGTGGTGTTTGAGGTGTTTTCCGCCTATACTATGGCATGTCCCTAGTGCATCATTTTGGTCTGTAAAGATGGCCTTCTTTGGAAACAAATAGCTGTTTTGTCTTGCTGCAGGCCTACTCCTCTGTGACATTTCAGAAATTTCCTCACTGTCATTTTTTGAAAAATATGCATTTTTTTTTCTTTAAAATTGTATTGAAGTGTGTTGATTCTTGAGACCCCTCTGGGAAAGGTACTCATTTTGAAATCTGAGAAGTGTGTTCCTGGTTTCACTGAGGGCTGAGAAGTAGGGAGCTGTATGTAAAATGGCCAAAAGCACTTTTCCACCTCCGCTCCCACAGAACCGAGCTCCGCAAGCACAGTCTTGTCATTTGCACTCCTCTCTGTCCTCCGATGGCCTTTCGCTGGCTTTTCTTCCTGGGGGGTAAATGGCCTGGCTCCTCCTACAGTAGGGCGGGAGCAATGCATCTGTCAATCATAAGCCACGGAGGTTCAAAATCACAAACTGAATGTTTAGCCCTGTTTGTTTTTTTTTTTCTTCATATTTTTGGACCTGGATTCAGTTTCGCGTGAACAAGCTGATTCCAGCCGATTGAACTGCATGGAGCCCAAAGGCAAGGTGCGGGTGCTCCACTACAAAGGTATACATAAGTGTTTACATATATAGCCCTCCGGCCCCCCGCCCACCTGAATTATTGTTCCGGCTGACATCAAAAACATACTGAACGCCGTTTAATGAGCGATATTTATTCAGCTAATTAAGTAGGTGAATAACAGGGGCTTCACAAGAAGGCCGTCGGTGGTGACCGTTTCATGCACGAGTGTCCTTCCTCGTGCACGCCGGACGCGTCTCCCCCCTTTTCCTAAGACACATCCCATAGTTTGCTTGACCTCTGCGGTTCAAAGTGTTTCTCATTCAGGGAGGTACAAAGGAGCCTGTTCGGGGTGTATGTGGAGGGATGGGGGGGACGCAGAGATACCAGATCAATAGGGTTCCGACTGAACCCGGGACAATGCTGGAGCTGGCGTCGGGGTTGGGGGAAGAAGGGGATTTTGGGTAACGTTGGGGATGTTGGGGCGGCGTCCACATCAAAGGTGTCCCCCCTCCCACCCCACCTTCCTGGCGGCACGTACATCTTCATTAGGGTGCCCGTCGGCCTGAATGAGGCACATCAAAGCCAGCCTCTTGTCTCTTCCCCCCCCTTATGAAGTTTCTCCCTCTTTGAGGCGCTCTGTGTAAATAAACGGGCGGTTGAAAGTGTCTCGGAGCGGTGGGGGGGGGGGCATCTTGAGGACATAACTGCGTGCTGTTCATCCGCTGACCCGCCCATTGTGCCGGGGAAAACCGGGGACCGTGTCTTTACCCGGAGCATGCTCGGCTCTGACACCAGAGCCCTATTGTACAGTAGGCTACTCCAGTGGGCCCGTACTTCTCTTTAATTAATTGCGGCGATCGGGAGCCAACAGAAGGGGCCCCGGTCTGAAAGAGAGGTCGGGCCTGCGCAGGTACGTCTGAAGTCCCGGGCCCAGGTTTGAGCCGTTTGCCGTTCCCACACTCTCTGCTCGCCCGTTGCTGCGTTCTCTCGCGCTGTGTCACATGCTCTCGAGACGCTCCCAGCCCCCCTGTGCTCCTGCTCCTTCTTCATGCCTGAAAGAAGCAGCCGGCTTTGAGCTGGCATGCGGCGGCCTTTTCTTTGCAGCACCGGCGCATTACCAGGTGTGCCTCGGGTTTGTTTGATGTCGCGAGACAATGTAATCCTTCAATCTCAGCTGGGCTGGGGGGGGGGGGGGGGGGGGAGTTGACAATGACAGCACACTGGTTAGGCTTTGAAGAGGAAGCGCACACATCAGGCAGAAGAGTTTCCGTGTGCCTAGAGGATGGTCTGTGTTTTGAAGTTGTAGTATTTTCAGGATCTTCACTATACACTACAGTTTGGCTTTCCTATAAAAAATGACAAGCAATTTGGAATTTGAAAATGATTTTAAGTATTCTGGAAAAAAGCCAGAAATATTTAAATCCATGGAAAGTGTTCAAGTGGACGTATCAAGCAGGCACAAAGTCTGGCAAAGTCAGACTCTGGTTAATAAATGTTTAGTATGTATCGATTTCTCTTACACTACACACTCTAGGGTGCTTTTAAGTATTTGTTGTTATTGACAGAGTGTGCATTTGTGGCTGTGTGTGTCCATGTGCATGTTTTTGTTGTATGTGTGTGTGTGTGCGTGCATGCGTGTGTGTGTACCAGTCTTTTGTTGTATGTGTGCGTGTGTGTGAGTGTGTGTGTATGTGATCATGTGTGAGCGAGCGAGTGAGCGAGTGAGTGAGCGAGCGAGTGAGTGAGTGAGCGAGTGAGCGAGTGAGCGTGTGAGCGAGTGAGCGAGTGAGTGAGCGAGCGTGTGTGGTGTGTGTGTGTATGTGATGGTGTGTGTGTGTATGCGTGCGTGCGTGCGTGTGTGTGTGCGTGTGTGTGTGAGGGTGTTCTTTACTGGCAGCGTCAGTGCTGGCCGCTGTGCGCGGAGGCCGTGGTTTCCCGGTGGCCAGCTCCTTCCCAGAAGTGACACAAGCGTGGCCGCTGACCACACTCCCGCCTCCGGGTCCCCGTGGCTCTGTACGCAGCAGGCGGGGGGGTGGGGATGGGGGCTGGGCGGGGCGGAGCGGGTGAAGCGTCACTGCTACGGCTCTGTCCTGCTGCCGGGCAGCTCCACTCCAGCCACATCCACTCCATTCAAGAGTCAAGTCAAGAGTCAAGAGTGCTTTTATTGTCAGCCCATACATATACAAGTATACAGTAAGGTCGAGATAACGTTTCCCTGGGACTCATGGTGCTACATTCAGACAGTGAAAGACAACATAAGGTGCACCTCATGCTCCTCTCCGCTAAGCTTCAATAATGACCATCCATTTGGAACATCATTAATACCACCAACCCAGTGTTGTGAATGATTTAATTTTTAAGTATGAATGGACTCTGTCCATATGCCTTTTTTTTCAGAAAATCAAACTCCAAATAGAAATGTGTAAAATAATTACAGTTATAAGAGAAAGTATTGGTCATTATTTCAAGAAAACAAACTGAGGGGCCCTTTGAAGAAGGCCCAGTGACTGCGAGCCCTGCTGGAAATAGCCTCTCCAGCAAGTGGATGGGAACCGGGCAGGGTCTGTTATTTTTGGAGGCCGGGCGGGCGTGCGGCTTGCGGGGAGCTCGTGCGCTGATTACAGGGCGATCCCGATACCCGACACCTGACCGCACGGCAGCCCGCGGGGCTTCATCATCAGCCGGGGGAGGGGGGAGGGCCGGGGAGGGGGCCGATGGGAGACACGACCGCAGGCTATTTATAGCCTGGATCCTTGCCTCTTCCCAAAACCCCCAAGCTTACATTGGCACCTGCCAGCATCACACTCTGGCTTTTAACCTCAGCACACCCCTACTCTTTTCAGAGTCACGGCCGAACGCGCATAGAGACACACAACACAGTGCAGTAGTTGTGCATAACTAGTAGTTGTACATTTTTACAGCCTGCACTCGTGTACATTTTCACTCAACTCATCTTGCAGCAGCTGTTCACATGCACCTCATTCATTCCCTCCTTATTCCATGTATGTGACCTGCACTGCTGTTGTTTGTTGTATCACTGCTGCTGGGTGGTATTTGCTGTTGTCACCTTGACGTTGTATGAAAGTCACATTCCTTGCATGTGTAAAAGCATACTTGACCAATAAAGCCTGATTCTGATTCTGATTCTGAGAGAGGGAGAGAGAGAGACAGGAGATGTGTTTCTCTCCTCCATCTGTGAAGAAAAAGAAGATCTCGCCCTAGTGTATGGAAGCGTTGGCACTGTTTTTGCTGTGCGTGTTTCAGAGGCGTGACGCTAGCGCCGAAGCACAAGTGCAACAGCCATCTTTGCATCTGAGATGTGAGACCTGAGCCCATGAGCGGGAGCTGATCTGAGGTCCGGGGCCGTGTGATTAGCATGGATTCAGGCTACTTGAGACCTGCTGAAATGGATGATGTATTTCATCGCCCAGTATGTGTGTGCGATAGTTTCCAAGACAACATCCTGTGGTTCCTTCCCTCTCGCCGTCCCTCCCTCGTTCTCTCTCTCTCTCTCAGCGTCTCTCCACCTCTCCACCTCTATCTCCCCATCTCTCCCTGTGCTGTCTCTGCTTGTCTGGTCCCCCCCTCTCCCCCTTTCTTTTGTGTAGAGCGGCTCTGTGAAGAGACCTTCAGGGAACATGAAAGAGCTCCCCGCCAACTGCCGATGTGCCCCACCGCGGACTCGCATCTTCTGGGCCCCTGCCGCCTCTCCGCTAACCCTGTTTTTCTTCCGTTCCTTTCTTCCCCCCCTTCTTTTGTCCCTGGCTAAGCAGGGCCCGTGCGTGCACCGCTGTCGGGCCTCCAGGAGGTGACAGTCCCCCGGTGCTCCGCTCCGAGCGCCTGTGATGTGTGAGGGGTAACAGGCAGGTTTACATGCTCGGCTCCGCTCTGCTGTGCTGATACCTTACATTTTTACATTACATTACTGGCATTTAGCAGATGCTCTTATCCAGAGCGACTTACATCAATTGCAGTTTTTTTTTTTACAATGTTATGCATTTATACAGCTGGATATTTATTGAGGCAACTGTGGGTTAAGTACCTTGCCCAAAGATACAGCAGCAGTGCCTCAGTGGGGATTTGAACCAGCAACCTTTAAGTTACAAGTTCTGTTCCTTAACCACTATGCTGCCCATGTGGCTATCATGCCTTATACAGTCTTAGAATGTGTGAAGGTCAGAAGTGTGTCCCTGAGACACACCTTGACCCTAACCAGGGCACTACACCCTGTCAGCATCAGGGCTGACCTGGTATCCAGGGATGCCAGGAAACCTTTGGTGACTATGGACCTGTGTTTGAAGTTACACACCTATCACCTCAGCCTCTCGGATTTGTTGGAGCGGTGCATTCGTAATGTATTTTCATGGAGTGTAGTTGGTCACACCTTATGTCTTTCCGTGTTCACCTGTAATTCACCGCATTTGCATTTGCGTCCCACACATTTTAATTTAACAGCTGTGCATGAATCGGTTACCCGATTTCCTGTAAAAATCTGCTGTTAGTTGGATCACACGTTTCCCTCTGTTTGGCTCCCCACCCCTCTCTGAAAATGGCCTGAACATAGGCTTACACACCGGCTCCCTCATCAGTGGCTTATTTTGATCGTGTGGTTTCTCCCGGCGCAGTCCTCTGTCTGATAGCAATCGAGCCTCAGCCTTTGGACACAGTGTTTGCAGGTTGTTTTTGTCGTCCCTATCGACCTCTGATCTCTGATCTCTCCCTCTCTGTTTTGCTCCCGTCCTCTTTGTGTGTCTGTGTCTCTGTGGAGCTAGGAGGCACCGCGCTCTGTTTGGGAAGAGCCTTGCATGTCTGTATCCGTCCTCTCCCGCTGTCCCGTGAGCACTGCGCCCTTTTCCTCAATGGCATTCCTAGCCGGCCCCCTCCCAGATCTCCCCGATAGGGAACACCTGTCCCCCCGCGGTCACCTGTTTGGGTTACTCTCGCTGTGCCCCGCCTCTGGTGAACCCTGAGTGTTTGGAGAAAAACGGGGATAATACCCCTGAGATAGACAAAGCAGCCTGTTTTCATGGGATATCTTAGGAGGAACTTCACAGAGCAAAGACTCAGGCTCTCTCTTTGTGCTTATTAGACACAGTTTTGTATGGCAGTCCTTTGTGTTGGGGCTGCAGCAGGAACTACAGAGGATCTCCCCTGATCTCCCAGTGAGATTTGATTGCATGTGAGAAGGTTAATGGTATACGCACACAAAGACCATCTCGACGCATCTCCTCCTTTACTGAAGAGTTTTACAGTTCAGCTCGAAATGGTGGGAGATCACCCCAAGGAGAGCACCGAAGCCTGCGCTATATTAACAGGACATTAATGGTACTGCGGCGACCCCCTCGCTCTCGTATAATCATTAGCCCTAAAGTGTCTCTGAACAGCTCTTCGTTGAGGCGCTATCAGTGCATGCGGGCATTGCCATTTGGCCCTCTTATCGCCTGTTTGAAAGTTTGCAACATCTAAACCACAATGTCACTGAGGGTTTTACCCCTCAGCAGCAGTCTGTAGGTGTGCTGGTCACATTTACCACAGGTAAACAACCGCTTTGGTATCTACAGTAATGATGGTAATTGTGGTAATGTCAGTTTCTGAGTTCTAGGAGTCGCATACTTGATTGGGTCAGAGCTTAGCCCTTTTTATATGCAGGTGTTATGGGTTCAACTCCCACGTGCCCATGGGACGTACACCCTTGCCAGAAATTCTTTTCTCCATGAGCTCTGGTCCCAGTTTATTTGTATTCAGTTTTTGACAACTGTGTTAATACTCAATTGTTGCTGTAGGATCTCTTTCAAATGAACTCCTTTCACTATATCTGCTTTTCCTTTTAATGTGGTCATCTTTAACTTACACTTTTTATGAATTTAAATACATGCTATTTCTTCAGGAAGACACACCAGTAGGTATCACATTAACTGTTTGCTGTTGATCAAGAATTTTGCACCCAGGGTCTGTGTGAAAACAAGGGGTTGGCAACCACTCTGAAGTATGAAACCGCTAATATGACCGTTAAAAGGACCTTTATTCGATATTTGTTGGTGCTTTATTCTTGATGGCTCACTTATGATGGTTTTTTATTATTCAACAGCAGGGAAGTGTCTGTGTGCTGTATCTTCTGGTGGAGTCCCATGTCCGGTCTGAATGAGCTTCGGTTTGTGAGGTGCCTCTCCCCTGTGTGCCCTCTCTCCCCCGCAGGCTGCCAGAGGCCGGTGGGGCTCTCTCGGGGGAAGGCCAAAGTGTGCCACTACAGCGGCTGGTACTATTGCCACAGCTGCCACGAGGACGACCTCTTCCTCATCCCCGCCCGGCTGCTGCACAACTGGGACACCACCCGGCACAAGGTGGGAGGGGCCGCAGGGGAGCGTCCGCGCACCCCCACCCCGGCTCACGCTCAGGCAGACCCCGGCTCACGCGCACCCCCACCCCGGCTCACGCTCAGGCAGACCCCGGCTCACGCGCACCCCCACCCCGGCTCACGCTCAGGCAGACCCCGGCTCACGCGCACCCCCACCCCGGCTCACGCTTAGGCAGACCCCGGCTCACGCGCACCCCCACCCCGGCTCACGCTCAGGCAGACCCCGGCTCACGCGCACCCCCACCCCGGCTCACGCTCAGGCAGACCCCGGCTCACGCGCACCCCCACCCCGGCTCACGCTCACGTTTGGGCCTGTCAGTGTCAGAGGGTCTGCCTCCTGTGGATAATTGCATCAAACCTTTTTTATTCTCATCTACGTGTTTATTCTGAACTGAAGAATGAAGTCACGTTACAGAAAAAGGAGACACATTTATTCATCTTTTTTTTGAAAAAAATCTCTGTTTAGAATAAACGATGCTTAAGAAAATTATTAGCATCCTCTTCATATTTTAAGTTAAATAATATTCAGATTGGAAAATGAAAAGGGTGGTGGGGTGATTTGTGTTTGTGTGTGCTGCCTCCCGGCCGCAGGTGTCGAAGCAGGCCAAGGAGTTCCTGGAGTTTGTGTACGAGGAGCCGCTGCTGGACGTGCAGCAGCTGAACCCCAGCCTGTACGAGCACTGCGAGGCGCTGGCCGCCGTGCTGCGCCTCCGTCAGCGACTGCAGTCCCTCAGGGCCTACCTGTTCAGCTGCCGCGCCGCCGTGGCCGACGACCTGCGCCGCAGGTGAGGAGGGGGATGCGAGGCCTTACGTTACACGCAGGGTTACGTTACGTTACATTACATTATGTTTCTGCCATTTAGCAGACGGTCTTATCCAGAACGACTTACATAGGTTACAGTTTTTACATATTATCCATTTATACAGCTGGGTATTTAATGAGGCAGCTCTGGGTTAAGTACCTTGCCCAAGGGTACAACAGCAGTGCTCCAGTGGGGAGTCAAACCGGCAAGAGGAGGAGACGGGGACGGAGGGGCCAATCAAACGAGGAGGATCCGAGGAGGCTGAAGGGAGACGGGGAAGGATGTTAGAGGGGAAAGGATGGAGTGATGAAATAAGGGAAGAGTTTGGCTCTAGATCTGTCCTTGGCTCCTCTGCCTCTCCAGCTTCACATCCTAATGGTTTCTTAGATGCCAGGGTGTTTACTGGAATACCCTGGTGTCACAGCATTTGGCAGGAAGCTGATGAGGTCTGTGTGACAAATTTAACCAATGCTTTAGTGGTGCGTAACCTCTGTTCTTACACATTTCTAGTATTTTCCAATCATTTCCTGTTTAAAGCATTAGGAAATTGCATCATTATTGATTAATTGTTGTGTCGTAGAGTAGTGAGGTGGATTTCCTGAAAACCTCTTTAACATCACTGTGGTAAACATAACAAGATAAGCATTGCTATATGTCACTCCCATTGATGTGACAAACATACAGACATACACACACACAACCACACTTACAGACAGACTACCAGTGGCTGCCAAATAGTACAGTTATCTGAAATTATTACATTACATTAGGTCATGTAGCAGATGCTCTTACCCAGCGTGACTTATATAGGTTATACTTTTTTTTACAATGTTATCCATTTATACAGCTGGATATTTACTGAGGCAGTTGTGGGCTAAGTACCTTGCTCAAGGGTACAACAGCAGTGCCCCAGCGGGGAATCAAACTGGCAACCTTTCGGTCACGAGTCCTGCTCCTTAGCCACCATGCTATACTGCCACCGCAAAATAAGTTATGTGATGATTCAGCTCCTTTCTTCGGGACAGTGCTGATCGCCCCCTCTGCAGACGGCAGCCCCTCCACCCTTAGTGCTGTGGCCAGGTGGCATGGGAATCGAGCGGCCTCTTTTTGTCTGTGAATGTGGCCTAGGGGCCAAGTGGTTTTGTGCCCCCTTCCCCTTGACCCTCCCTTGTAGTGGGAGAGAGATCACAAAGGATATATACACAGGGGCACTGTGACCCATGACCCTCAACACACGTCCTCCTCTCACACTTGGATTGGAATCAGCCCAAATGTGTTGGGATATCCCATGATGCTGTATTCCCCAGGCTGAGTGGTAATGTTTGTGGATATCCCATAATTCCGCAGGTCCAGGCTGAGTGTAGTGTGTAGGGGTATCCCATAATGCTGCACTGCCCAGGCTGAGTGGTAATGTGTAGGGATATCCCATAATGCTGCAGGCCCAGGCTGAGTGGTAATGTGTAGCAACTCTGTTTACACAAAGGGGCCCTGCTGAAAGGCCCGTCTCTGTGATGAAACACTGTCCGCTCCCACAAGGGTCACTACCGCTTGCAGAAGCAATCCCGCTTTTCTCCTTTCTAATGTCTCCGTCCCATTCTGCAGTATAATACTTTTCTGCCCACGCTGCTGTAGGTGGCGGTGGATAGGTACTAGGAAAAAAAAATCAATAAGCCTGATGTGTGTTGTTTTACTGGAACAGAAGCGATGGCTCTATCCATGACTTGCAGGGCCAGTCTTGTAAGTTGCGTCACGCCTGGACATGCCTGTGGCATGAGGCAGCCTGGTGTACAAATAAGCCTCTGTGGACAGGACCCCAATCCATCTCTTTAATGCTGAGTGCCAAGCGGAGAGGAAAAGGATGCCATTTATAAAGTCTTTGATATGACCTGGCTGGAGAGTGAAGCCACAACCTCCGCCCACAAGACCGCTAAACCAGGCAGAGCACAGTAAACATGGCCAAACGTCCCCCTCTCTTTCATCTCGGACGTTATGGGCTCGCACTGTTTTTTCCATAAGCCCCGTTACTGCACAAATCGTCAGAATGGCTAAGCACTGTTTTGAGGGCCTGGAACCGCTCTTGCAGACGGCTCATTTTGACATACGATCATCCTCTTTTATCCACATGTGTTACGACTTTTCACTTGTTTTCATTAGTGTGGCTTTTTTCTGGAAGGCTACAAAAACCCACAAAACTGTTATTTCCTAGAATATAACCACAAGGACTGAATCTGAGCTTCCTGAATCTTTTGTACCCTGTCACAGGTATTCCAGTGTTGTGCATGCACCTAACAACATATCTGTATGCAAATGGGTGCGTGTTAAATTTGCTTAAGGGAGATCTTACTCCAAAACATTGCAGATCAAAATGTGAAAATATGCAGTTGATAGCGCAATAATGAATACATAGAGCATTGAATGCTGAGTGTATCGCATGTTTCAGTTTTTTTTTTTCCACAAAAAGATAGAAGTAGTCTAGCACCTGGTCATTTTTATGGAATAATTATTTTAAATGGTAAAGGGGCTGAAATACGCTGAACCAAAGGTTTGCTTGAGTCGTATCTCTCCAGCCTTGAACCCACAGGAGGCTGTCATTCAGCTGAATTGATTGTAGGTGGAAAGAAAAGCTTCCAATAAATCCAAGCACAAAGGTAAGAATATTGACCATATCATAAATGTGAATATGAAGTCAGGGTATTTTCACTTTGATTAAACTTAGAAAGCAAATATCTTGGGGGAGAAATGTACTGTAGTGCAGTGTGTATTGTTATTATATCTCTTGTAGCAAGGATTCAAAAACCTTAATTTATGAAGAGGTTTAGCTTCTTGTGTATACCTTTCATTCATGGTATTTTTCTGCCTATAATCACAGGATACTTCTCGCTGTGGGTTACTTGGTGGACATATGTCACATTCTGTGTCCACCAATTATACCTTTCACTCAAATGTGTGTCAAATGAGGATTAATGTACGCTCTAGGGGTCCATGCTCCCCGGTTCAGACCTACTTTACTAGGGTACGAATACTAAAAGTGCCTAGCACCTAATCCCTCCAGTCCGACCCGTTGCAGTTTAGTGTCCCGTATGAAGCTGCTGTAAAGGCAGACGTCTTAATTCACCTGCTCTTTTACCTGTTGGTTGCTTTGGAAGCCATGGAAAAGATTTGTCGGGTCCTGCTTTTCCGGGTCTCCAGCATGTGAGCAGTGGCAGCTGCTTTACAGGCAGGGCTTTATCTGGCAGCTCTGTTTACGGCAGCCACACCGACCCCCGTGAAGAGAGTGCACTCAAGCCAGTGTTTACTGCTCCGCCATTAGCCAATGGCGGCTAATGCCCCGCACTTCAAAACAGTGGAGAATTAATGATGGTGGTGGCGCTAAAATATTACCCCAGCCATCCATTCTGTGGGAAGTGTAGTGCTCGCCATTTCTGAATAAGTCAGGGTGTGTTTATACTGTGACCCCGAGAGAAGGGGGGTCTGTCAGAGCTGATCTACTGCAGCCACACACAGGCTCACATGTAGACTACACATAATGCACACATGCACTGACCGACTTACAACTGCACCACACACACACACACACACACACACACACACACACACACACACACTGACTGACAAACTCCTCTTACACAGATACACACACACAGGCTGACATACTACACATGGCTGTACCCATAGAATTCTGTAGCCACCCGCCCACAAACACATACTCACGAGCATGTGCAGTCTGCACATACCACATGAACAGAAAAAAATACCTGCAAGCACACAACACACAGAATGGCCTGGACTGTCCATTCACAAGGCAGATATCTCTCATTCAGCATGGTTTACTATCCAGACTTAATTAAATTAATTCTTAGATTCAGTCTCTTATACGGGCAGGCAAAAGATCTTTCTTGTGGAATTGTCTTTGAGTGACAAGGAATTGTTTGGTTTAAATCATGATTGATCTGTTCACGTCAAAACGAATTTTCCTTTTCGGTTCATCATCTCAGCCCCAAGCGTCGCTGGTGTGGTAAAGCCGTCTTTGCAGAGTGGTTTGATAAGGCCACCTACACACTGAGGTGTTGTCCTCAAAGAAGTAAAACCAACATTTACACATATGAAGAATAAACACAGTCGGTAAACGTGGTACCTGATACGAGCCCCTGTGGAAGTCACCAACTGATAGCAATGCTCTGTTTGTCCACAGGCCTGATATCTGAAGTCATTACCACGGCAAACACTCAAGCCCAAAGTACTATTTGCCCCCCCCCCCCCCCCCTCCAAGAGAGCATTATAGGGGACATGGAACCTGTCATCCGAGTGGTGTACGGTGGACTGGGAATGACAAAGTGACATGGACCCACAACAGGAGGAACGAGCCCATAAGGCAGGGCTGGACTCTGTGCGGTTCCACACTGCCACTTTGCAAAACTAGCAGTTACAATACAGTAGTTAATCCATTCACAAAATTTACATTTTCGGTTATTTCTGCTTTGATCACTGTCTGAATGCATTTAGCTGTAACTCTGTTGAATATTTTACCTAGCCAACTGTAGCAGATTTCAAACTGTATGTAATTGCACGTATTTTGTGGAATAAACACCAGAATGGATTTTCCATTTCCTGTGAGCACAGGCTTGGTTCAGTCAGACTAAAGGTCCTTTCAGACATGCACTGCAACCCTGAACTTATCTAGATATTACCCGGAGGAGCTGTATGTGAGAACGCAAATGTCCGAATCGGTTGGAGTGAACATTAAACGGACTTTACCCTGCCAGCTCCCTAGTACAAAGTCTGTGTAATGTCTGATTGAGTCCATGTGTGAATAGAGCAGGTGATTGTCCAGAGAATTCACAGCCAGCGGGTGAGTGGGCGTGTTGATGACATTTCTATCATGCGACTGGCGCAAAACCGGAAGAATACAAACATCCGAGGGTGAAGAAAAAGGGTCATTTACAGTGACGCCAACGAAAATGTCTAACTGGAGAGATGAGAGAGATTCAGGAACTTCTGTTGGTAAGGGCTGACTCCAAAATCATCACACAAATTCAAGGAACGGCAAGAGACTCGAATGTTACGACCAAATTACGAACCGATGTGCTGTAAACAGAACACTGTGATTTCCGCAGCGTACTTTTTGCATCATGTCCTGCCTCCTGCACGCTCTACCCAGGCACCACCTAAACCAAACGGAGTAATCTCCTGTTGTGTGCTACATGTGTGAAAGGGCAACTCCAGACAATGTCTGGACCTGATTCTCCGGGCATTGTCTGGAGTTCATATGAGAAAACGGCTCAATTTTGTCTAGTGTAGTCCTAGCCTAGTGTAACCCTCTCCTTGGCATTTTGCGGACCACACCCAACGTGACTTTTGTCAAGACTCAACCGGTCAATGTGCAGTGACAGCTGGGATTGAACAGGAGACGAGGGGGATCCAATATGTCCAGACTCTAGATGTAGAATCCTGAAGACTGAGGACACCCCTGAGCCAATCAGAGACACAGGGAACACGTGAGGTACCAACAACGTGTCAATTGCTAGTGGAGGATGTTGGCACCGGAGGGCAAATTGAATAGAAGCAGAGCGCACACAACAGCAATGTACTGAAGCATTCCCTTCATTAAGGCCCGAGCCTGACTCCGTGTGCTTTGTGAAAAAGGGTAAACATTTAGACAGATGATAAGGAAGAGGAGCTGGCGTACCTGTTCGAAACCACCATGTGAGTCCGGTGTTTTATACAACATGCCACAAAAATTATTAACAGAAGGGCAAGGTCCAGCGTGGACCTGATTTAAAAACCCAGCCTTATACAACTTAATGCAGAAAAGTTATACAAGCAGAATCTTACAGGAGATTGAAGAACAAATTGCTGGAAATTACATGCATCTTCCTCTGCTGTTCAAAAACAAAAGCAAGCAACCATGAGCCAAATTTAAAAATCAAGTGTACTGCTCTGGAGGGTTCATTCTGTTCATCTCATGCGGGCTCAGTGTGAAGCACAGTCAGGGCTGTCTTGTCACGCTGTATGCCTGCTCTGAATTATACTGAACACTTAAAATTGCCCCAACAAACAGACAGACCTTTGGGGTCGCATTAGTGGGGAGTCACTGGCTTGATGTATAGAGGCCTTGGTAAGCAGCCTTCATCCCTGGCTCCTAACAGTCACCATTGGGGTCATGATTTTGGCCACACAGGGTCCTGACCCCAGCATGAAGTCGACATAGCAGAATCTCACTCTCACACACACACACACACACATACACACAAACATTAGTGACAGTGTAGGGCTTTGCTACGGAAAAAGGTCCATGGTGAGGATTTTGTAGTGACAGAAGCTGCTGTTTGGCAGGTGGAAGCGGCGAATGTAGTGTGTGTTTGTGTTCTTCTGATAGCACTTATTGTGGCAGTGTTCCACACAATGGCGCTAGATTATGTGTGTGGCACTAATGAATCAGTATCTGTATGGCTACATGCTTAGCTCTATTGAATGCAGTTTTTTGTAATTTCCTCTGGATAAGACTGCCTGAAAATGAATAAATCTAAAACGTAGATATAAACACACACACACACACACACACAAATGAGTGTGTTTTTTTTTTTCTTTACACAGCACTTCCTTATAAGCTCAGTTTTGTACTGAATTAGATTGGTATGGAAATGGAATAGATGAACACATTCAAAGTACCAGAACTGACACTCCCCCCCCCCCCCCCCCCCCCCCAATCTGCAGGCCAGAGTGGTATTCTCTGAGGGTAATGTCTGATAATGATTTTCTGTTGGATGACATTGCGTGTCATCTCTGTGCTGACACGCCCTTAGCCATCCGCTGCATACGTAGAGTACAGCCCCCCCTCCCCGGCTGTCATGGAAGATTCTTGAATGTCAGACAGCACCCACCACTTGCATGCATTACTGCAGAGCGTGTGACTCACCATTCTTTCTCTGCGCCGTATTATCACATGATAATTTGTATCACATAATTTCTGTGTCTATGAGCTTGCCCTGCCCGTTTTTTTTGCCCAGTTTCTCCCTCATAAACAACTGTAAACTCTTCCCTATACGGTACCCCTCACACAGCTGTAGCAGCTGCCTAACTGGGTGACCCCGAACAGCTGTGTGGCTTTTCTTGTGTGCTGTTGGGAATGACTGTGGCGAGAAGGTGAAGGGTGTGCCTGTTTGCTCGGGCTTGTTTGTTCCCAGTGGCCTGCTTGATTGCGTAAATGACTGCATGCCTAATTGATTCGGCGTTCGCTGCCTTGTGTAAATGGCCGTTCAGCTGTGAGCCGCAGAACAGGCTGTCTTAGGGGGCCCCTTTCACAGCAGGTCGTGGTGCCCTTACTGTAAACCCCGCCACCGTCTCCGTGGTGTGCGCACCGCCAGTTCTCAGGGCTCTCCTGGAGCTTTTTTTTTGACCCGGGGGGGGGGGGGGGGGGGGACAGGAGGCTCTTTTTTCATGACCGTGATCCCCCCTGTGATTGGTCTCTATCATTATATTCCACTCCAAAAACCAGCAAATTGCCACCTTGATTGCAACCATACCCTTTTGGATTTGACATGGATGATTGCACGGGACACATTTAGTGGTGTCTGATTTTAACAACGTGGTGCCATTTGGATCAAGGAACCCATTTCCCCCACCGGAATCCATTCACCGTGGGCTGTTACCGGGAGCCTGGTTTGGCGAAAGAGTGAGGGGCAGAGTAGCCGGGGGGAGTGCTGAAGAGGGCTTTAATAGCCAGATAGGCGGGATGGAGCATCTGCACTTCACCCCTAATAAGGAAGAGTGCTTTTAAACACCTATTTCACAGGCTGTTCGGATTCAATTCAATTAACCCTCATTTCCCAGACAATTTGGCTCTGGGTTGCTGTGGTAACGGGGTATTACAGCAGTCCTCCATAGCTTAAATGCGTGTGTTTGTGTGTGTGTGTGTGTGTGTGTGTGTGTTTGTTTGTGTGTGTGTGTGTGTGTGTGTGTGTGTGTGTGTGTGTGTGTGTGTGTGTGTGTGTGTGTGTTTGTGTGTTTGTGTGCGTGCGTGCGTGCGTGCGTGCGTGCGCATGTGTGTTTGAGGACTGGTCCCTTTCTGTTTCCCCGCATATAAATGATACATTTCTTTGTGAAATAGAGTACATTGTTGTATACAAATTTTCATGACTGAAATATGACTGAAACAGCTTGAGACTGCAGAATGATTAAAATTGATTTATCCAATATGTTTCCAGTCTCACACATGTATTCACACACACACTTTACTGTCCTTTACACAAATAAGTATAAATCCTATGAATGTCAATGGGATGCAGTAAAAATAGCCTTACAAAACACATATGGTCACATGTAGTCAGCCAGTGGCCTGTACAGCCTCCGCAGGCGTTGAAGTGAAACCATGTCACCGGAATGCTCTTACAGCATTTACTTCTCCTTCTCCAGGATTTTCCCTCGGGAATACCTCCTTCAGCACATCCACCTGTACTCACTGTCTGACCTGCAGCAGGTAAGAGAAACCGCACGCTCACCTGTCACCTACCCCGACACGTCCATCACTTAAACCATGTGTCACTGACTGGACTGTTCCTCAGGTTCAAGTGTTCCTGAGCCGTTACTTTTGATCTAAAGCGGTCATAGTGCCTACCTAAAACAAGAGGTCAACAAGCGTTTGAAAATGGGCCCCAGGAGAAGTGTTTAGCTGGACAGACTAAGCACATTCCATTACAAGATGCTGAGTGCTGAATACTGGACAGTGGGCCTTGAGGTTGTGGCCTTGTGGGTTTATACCTTGTACAAGCTGTGCCTCACTGAAAAAAAAACATTTCTCAGCCGGAAAAAAGAAACAACATTTAAGTAAATGGTTTGCAGAACCATAAGTAGTGGGTAAAACTGTAAGCCTGAGTCGCTGAACGAGGTCATCTGTCAAGCGGAGAAATGGTGATGGACCTGCCAGGAGGCCCTGTCTGTTCAGCTGCATATTTCCCTGTGCTGTGGAGTGCATCGCTGTGCCCAGTGTCAGGCCATGTCCCCCAGCCTATCTCTCTCTCCCAGTGCAGGGAACTGGCCAGCTCTCCTTTCCCAGGCACATTAAAGAGGTGGCGCCCTGCTCTCGAGAGCAGCTCTCTTTCTCTCACCCTGCTATCTCTTGCTATGCCCCTCACTTGCCCCCCACCCCCCCCCCCTTTTCCCCGTTGCCAAGCCCAGCGTTGACCCACAGAGTCCTGCACTCAGTGGGAGGGTAGAGTCCCCCCCTCCCGGCCCGCTAACTAATTACACGCATTCAAACTCAACAGGCAGAAAAACAAAGCGTGACAGTTCCCCATTCTCCCGCAGCTCCCGGCCGGTTCTCTGGCCCTGACACTGGCTCTCTCTGTGTGCGGATGTCATTCTCATAAACCCACACACTGCATTCACAGCGCCGAGGTACCAGAAGGAGGAAAAAAAAGAAAGAAAGAAAGAAAAAGATGGGCGATAAAGTCTCCGATAAATGTTAGCTTGGAAATAAAGGTGGCTGACATGGCTTAGATGGGCTTTGGGTGAAAGCAGAAGGTGGAGAAAGTAGTATTAGGCTACAGTTGCGTTTTCCCTTCTGCTTGATCATAGTGGTGTAGTGTTCATTGTTTTTCAGCTTTTGTGGATGTATCCCCCTCAGCAGTAGTAGCCTATGGGACAGGTCAGCATCCAGTAGGTTTGTCCAAAATGATTCTACAGTATCATATTTTCAGTGGTACTGTGGGACAAGGATCTGTAAAAAGTGTTAAAAATCCATTACTCTTTCAACGCACTCTGTTTATGAGGTGTGAGAATGAACCAATCAAAATTAATCAAATGTTCCCCGAAAGTTTTCCTCAGTTTTTAATCGAGCTGCAGTACAGATTTCGGTGATTGATTATTTCTGTCAATATTAGCCATTGTTTTTGTGACCTTTTTGGATTATCGCAGACTACTGCCAAGAGATTGCATTCACAACACATCGCCCCCTCCTTCAGTCTCTTAATTGGCTTTCCCTATTAAGAAGTGATTTCTTTTATTTATCCATCTTAATAAAAGGTCCTTCATGGCTCTGTGCTTTTCTACTGGGAAGTCAGTGAATGCTGAACTGTCTCAAAGTAGTTTTAAAATTGGCTTCAATAGACTACGCACACTTGGCTATTGAAATTTAATTAAATCCTCAAAATTGGGGCTGAGCTCAGTCTTCAAAAATAAAATCTTTCAGTATATTTGTTTACGTTGGCTTCCCCGAGACCTGACTTGTTTGGTCACTAGCTTTTTGTTGTAGCTTTTTTGTTGTTTTTTTTTGCTTTCCCAGTTGAAAAGTGCCCAAAGATGGCTTGCATGAAGAGTGCTATGTAAATGCTAATTGTATTGTTCACATTGTAGGGGCAGCCATGTTAGTCTTGCAAACGACCTAAAAACAACTGGAAGAGACAAAGGGGCATTCAGCGCCTTCAAGTAACACGCACATACGTGCGGATCCAGAAATTCCCACACTGACTCTCTGGCATACACTCTGTCACACTGTCACACTGTCACACTCGCCCCAGACTAACACGCACCAGCACCAGTGCAAACACGCACACTCACTCAGTAAAGTGACCCGATTTATGCAAAGCTGGAAAAAATTTCACTTTTTGTAAGAAAAACCGAACAGGTGTCTAATTTCTTAATGTAATATACCAATGCATAGACACCATACCCCTGCAGTCTAATTTGAGAGCCGTAAATGTGCCAGCCTCACAGTTCACTGGAAATGTTTGATTACCCCAGGCGGTATTCGCACGACGGTATCACGCCTACAGGAAACGTTTACGGCGTTTCAGCCTTTATCCTTAACACCACACGTGCACACTCATAGACGCACACACACGCACACGCACGGCACGATGGTAATCCTGTTTTCTGAGCTGGTCCGAAAGAGAGCGTTATCCAAACAGGGCTCACCCTCTCTTTATATGTCTAATCCGGGGCCTTTCTGAGCAATTTAATGGAGCAGACAAGGACATTAGGGCCTTCATTAGAGAGGACGGTGGAAAGGATAAAGTAGCGGGTGTTAAACAGCGGTTTTAGGGGATTAAGCGTTTGACAACAAAGCCCGCACAGGACAGGGGGTAAAGGGGTTGGGGGGGGGGGGGTCGGTTCGGGCGCTTGTCCTCCCCGAGTCGGCTGCCTTGGCAGCTGCTGGTGAAAAAAAAACAAAAAAAACCTGCATGTCGCCACGGCAGCTGGAGCGTTCCCCCAATCTGAGGAGAATTTGGGGAATAGAGTGACCTTTGACCCAACCGCTGATCAAAATGGCGAACCTGGAGCAGATAGTTTTTTCGTTTCAGATTGTTGTTTCTGCTCCAAACTCATTCTGCTGTTTTCTCTGGAAACGTGTAGCGATTTTCTGAATTGGTTTCATAAATAGTTTATCACTTGTAGTTATTATTACTTAACTGTCAACAATACCAGTGCTTTTTATTACCTTGATTAAACCTACCTAATATCTAATGACTGCCAATACAAAATAAACATCTGCAGTTTTCTTTTTTCTTTCATTTGTGGAAACATCTTTCAGATGTAAAAAATTGAACTAATATTCAGCTGCATTTCAAATTGTAAATGTTCATATTTTTCTATTTTGGTATTTCTATTTACACTTTTTGCTCTTCGCAGGTAAGATGTCTTACATGTTTGTTAGAATGCCTTGCATCCTCTTTTCTCCGCAGTCTTGAATCTAAGTCATGTTAGGCACTATTAAGATCACACTGACATCCTTGTTTTTTTGTATGTCCTCGATGAAGGCGTTATTACAATTCCTCAGCCCTTGCAGTCTGTATTTGTATTAGAATACAGCACCCACAGCAGTGTGTCAGTGCATTTCCCTGTAAATCTTTGCTTATAAGCCATTCTCTGAAAGGGTTGCTTTGTTTTACTCAACATTCAACTATGAGAACAGAATTAAATTTTACACTTCTGATGTATGTACATTTTGTATTTTATGTTTAAATGCATGCCTGTCTCTATCTGACTTTCACAGTAGTACATGGAAGATAGCTGGGGAATGGGTCTTTTTGGTAGGAAGAATGCTGGGGTTGAAATAAGGGGGTGGGGTTGTTGTATTTGTCTGATCCAGAGTCCGCAAATTCACCTGAACCAATCCTCATGTTTTATTTTTTTTTCTGAACAGTTACTGCTTGATTTCTGTGTGGAAAAATGCGATCCGCCCAGCTGATCACGGCGTTAGAATGCATGCTTTCTGGCTGCTGGAATGAGCACACGCATTCTGCTTGCACGTTCTGTTGCGTCAGCTGGATTTCTGTGTGGACGCGTATTCCAGCAGAAATTCCAGCATGTCGCACTCGGAGCGCGGCGAATCTCCGACTGCGTCGCTGGCGTCGCGTCTCTCGCGCATGAAATGAGATTCAGTGCCATCTATTTTCGTCTCCGCATATGTAAACGCGCGAGGCCGCTTGTGACCGCGCCGTTCCTGGCTGCACGGCGAGGCCGATACGAGGCACCGCGAGCGCTCCGGCTAACTCCCCCCCCCCCCGCCTTGGCTCTCGCCCACCCGTCAGCTGAGCACAAATCATGAGCTCTGCACCAGCTTGTCGCCCCGTGCCCATTCTCCCCCAGCTAAATTATTGATACGCTTAATTACTCCCTCTGTCAGCATTGATCAGGGGGTGTATATTTCATCTGTGGAGGAGACATAAATCAGCTCCCGCGAGGGGCTTTGATTGCTGGGCTGCAGCCCCTGGCTCTGCTCGCTCCACGGTGTTATTTCGTTTTCTGTTTGGGAGGTTTAGACCGGGACCCCAGGGAAAAGGCCAGAATACGGCCCCTGGGCAAGGGGAGGAGGAGTGTGCCCAGGTTGAATTACCACCCAACACGTGTCCCAAATATGCCTGTATTCCCATACCGATGCAGCTGACAGGAAGTATCCCACAATCCCTCACGCGGACCTCATGGATAAACCTAACCTGCTCAGAATGTCCTTTTCCCGAACATTACTGATTCCGTGTGATGCTGTTTAGGGAAATTTAATAGATTTAGTTCTTCTCTGGTGGTTTTGCTTGAGCTGGCCTTCATAATGCTATCAGCGCAAATGTCTTTATGCGAACGTTGTGCAGGTTTATCAAATCAGTTTGATCAAAGCCCAAATCAGAAGTGCCAGGCTTGATTGCAAGGTAATGTAATGAACTACATATTGTAGCAGAGTCGGGGTGAAGCTCTGCATGCATAATCATGGCAGGCTATTGAGACGACAGGAAGCTAACTCACAATTGCACTCATAACATGAATGATGTGCTTTTCTGGTGGTTCATTTTGTCAGTCCTGAAAATACAGGAGAGTGGTTGGCCTGTAAGTTTGTTACACCCACACAGGAGGATAGTCATATAACAGTGAAAGTAACAGATTATCAAAAAATCTTCAGGCATGGATTGCCTTATTGTACAAGTTAGCAGTGTCTCTGAGGTTAATCATATAATATCTCAAAACCGCAGTTCCAAATCAGGCAAACACTTTGGAAACAGCAGAGGTCTTGTTGTTTTGACGGTGAGCAGACTCAGGGTGTGCCGGGTCTGGCCCGGTCCGGCCCGCTCTGGCCGGTTCTGGTGTGTGGGTGCTGTGCGGTGGCAGGGCCCGGTAGGTGGTCCCTCTGAGGCAGGGTGGTGTGGGCTGAGGTGAGCTCCGTCGCCCGGGCGGCCCCGCTCAGCCGATCCCCCTGCACGCGCGCTGTGTGGGCCCCAGCTCCCCCGCATTTATGGTTACAACCTGCATTATGAAGGCCACAGACCAGACGAGGCGGTACAGGTCCATCTCCCTGTGCGCCCACACGCACAGACCTCATCCACACCAGCGTTCCCTGCAGACAGTGGGACTGCGTGTGTGTACAGTATGTGTACGAATGTAATGCAGTGTACATCAGTGAACGTACGCGCTCCATGCCCTGGCTCCTCTCACTGCACTTTCCTCCTCCTCTTAGTCTCTTTGGTTAACCCTTAGCTCTGAGTGGGAGAAAGCCTGCCGTTGCCCTCACCACATCAGTCATTTAAAATATTTAACTGTAAGATAGAGCGTGTGTATGGAAAATGTGATCTCCTTTCAAACACTAAACAAATATTGCTCGCATTCACAATGCATGGAGGGAAACCTCACTGCTCCACCCTTCCTACACATGTAGCCCAGCACACACATTTATAGGCAGTTACAGATCAAGAAACATGTTTTCCTAATGACCAATCATTCAGTTCTACCACATGGGGTAAACACATTACTTATAACGTTATTTAACAGAATGGCATTCAGCTTTTAATTGTCAAAGTTAGAAAGAGCTCACATTAGCTATACTAGTTTGTAATTTACCAGAGACTTCTACCACAAACTAGCCATTGCTAAAACAAGGTAAAATGAAATGAAGACAAAAAAAAGAGAGGCAATCAATACAGCAGTGGCAAGCCGGTGTGTTTGTTTCAGGTAAAGGAGCTGCATCCTCATAGTGTGCACGTGCTGTCCCCTTTGGCCTCCCCCCTTCTACCCCCCCCCCCCCCCCCCCCCCCCCCCCCACACCTCCCCTAGCCCAGGGCCAATGCGGCCCGACCAAGGGAACCTCATTCTGCCCCTACAGTGGCCCTTTTCACCGCCCCCCCCCATACCACTCAGGACAAGGTGGGGGTTCCTTTCTCTCGCTGCCCTGCACCCCCCCCCCCCCACTCCCTCCATTCCTTCTCCTCCACCGCCCTCCCTCTCCCTCTTTTCTCTCTGCTCATTCTTGAGGCTGAAGAATGCTCACAGCTCCTTTAATTGGTAGGCCTCAGCTCTGCCAGGTGTGGCCACTTGTCTCTGCCCCCTCGGTGAATGTGCGCCGGAGGTCCGGGCCCCATCCCCGGCCCATTCAGCGGTCACAATGCGCTTTCTTCAGGCCCCCTCTTTCAAAGCGCTGCCGATTTTTAACTAGCTGGCCAGTAAATGGCATTCACATATTATTTTTTCTAGCTCCCATAAAAAAAAAAGACTACCCCCTTCATCTTCATTTTTTTTAACCTTCATTAGTCGCGGTGTGAATTCCGTTGATTTCTTTTGCGGTGCTTTCCTTCAGGACCTATATTAAATTGTGCCGCTTTCCACTAAAATCCTGGTTGAGGAGAGGCTTTTTTCCCGGGCCGTCTTATAGCAGGTCCCTAACTGGGAACCAGCCCCTAAAAAGCCAGGCAATGTGACAGCAAACCTCTTCAGCTGCTTTGCTCTGTGTGTGCCTGCTTATGTGTTCATATCTCTGCATGATCAGAGCATTCTGTGTCCGACATGCTTCTCCTCACTCTTGTTAAGTCCTCTAAAATGTACAAGTCCCATAAAACATAATCTGTTAGTCTTGCTTGTCTGTGTGCATACATTTGGGGACTAAAACCTCCAGCCCTTTCCTCGAGTCAGTGTTTTTGCTTCCTTGTGGTGCATTGTGGGACCCGTAGTGCGAATAATAGGCACTGGCTGCAGGCAAGTATATCGAAGGGGTGCATTCATCAGCTTTCAGTGTTCCTGTGTATGCGCAGAGGATGCTGCAGAGAGGCAAGCTTAATGCACGATTCAAAATGGGTGAAAAAGGGACCAAAGCGCAAAGGCTGTAGGATGTGTGTGTTTGTGTTTGTGTATGCGTGTCAGTGAGAGTCGGGGCTTAGGGGTGGACACACCGAATTCGTATTAATACTCAACCTTTGATGTTTTTGGCGTGGGTCACACAACAACCTTGTGCTTATTGCGTACTACTTTTACTTTTTTATGACGGGGAAAAAAGGGCTTTGGAAAGTATCCACAAAAGCAGAGCTGTTATCATTGTTTTTAGTTTTATTTACCCCGTTATTTCTGTCTTTTTCATCCCTGTTTGTGCCATCACGCCATCCGCGCTGTCCCCTCTGTCTTGTGCTCTGGCCCCCTCTGGCTCACCTTCCATCCTCTCTGCCTCCCCCCCTTTGCTGTAACCTCAACTCTTTCCTGCCTTCTCTCCTGCTCTCCTGTCTCACAATTATCACCTGTCTCCACCTCCACTTTCTCTTCCCTTCACCCTCCCCATCTGTTCCAAACTGTCTCGTTTTTAATCTTCCCCTCTCTCTGTCTCTCTTTCTCTGTCTCTCTCTCCCCTCGCTGTGCAGGTGATAGATGGGAAGCTGGCCCCCTTCCTCTCCAAGGTGATAAAGTTCGCCAGCTCCCACGTCTACAGCTGCAGCCTGTGCAGCGAGAAGGGCTTCATTTGCGAGCTCTGCCACAACGGCCAGGTCATCTACCCCTTCCAGGAGAGCGCCACCAAGAGGTGAGCCACGCCCCGCCCCGCCGGCTGGCAGCGGCGGGCCCGCCTCTGAGGCCGAGGCCCTGGGTGGGACGGGGATGCTTGACCACAGTGATGGAAATAACTGCAGTGTGGTCTGTTCCTGGCTCCGCGGAGGGTGACTACTGACTTACACGTACAATCCCACAGTCGATGTTTTTTTTCCAGTTAGCACTGATTCACTGATTTTAAAAGTAATCATCCACACCCAATGGTGTTGTAAAGGAGAACAGGGGGCTTTTTAGGGGAAAAAAACTGTAATGTCCAATTTTGGGCTGCTCTGAGCGGGACTGATTAGTGCTTTGTGATGGCGTGTAAACATCTTACCACACATTGTAGCATCTCTTTGAACACAGATAACCTCTGTAGCACCTTTGCCCATAGTTAAGGGCACACCCATCACTCATTTATGGCTGTCATCCTGGGGTTATGATAAGGCATCCTCTTTCCACAGGCATGCTCAGAGGCCAGCCACCAGGGAGAGGTGGAATGCTTATGTATAAAGCAGTAGTTAGTGTCATCAGACGCCTCACCCATTGAACTATGCAGCCTCAGAGGTTGCCTTCCTTTATGCAGTTGTGTCAGACTGTGTGTGTGTGTGTGTGATATCACCGCTATGCCACAGAGCTCTCGCTAGAAACCTTTGGGTGTGCTTGTGGCATCCCCTCCGGTCTTGAGTGTGCGATTATCTCTGCCTTGAGGGAAGATACTGTATAAGCAATCATATTTTATCAGGTAAAGATATGAACATGCCCAAGCACAGAGTCATGTATACATTCCTTCCACTGTCACAGAGACAGGTTGGGACACTTAGACTGCAGTGCACTGTGAACCTCAGCCAGCAGGGAGTGTCTCAGGGTTTACTGGGAGCACAAGCAAAGGACAGGTGAACTGTGAACCGTGTGTTAACCTCTTCCTTGAAGTGATTTCCATACCCCTGTAGCAGGACCCTACATTGGCAGTGAGACTGAATCTGAAAGTGGTGTGTCCATAGATGTGCTCGGTATGCAGTCAGTGATTGGTGGACTGCTTCAGTGTACTGTACTACACACACACAAAGTATGCAGTACCTGTCAGGAGCTAAATCCAAAGCCCACATTGTGGTTTGTTAAGCCTAAGAGTGGTGTAGGTTCCCGCTGAAGGTGAAGTCGTATTTCCATTCCCTCTGACAGTGGCATCAGGTAACCATTTCTGCCTTCTGGGTTGGATGTTAAAATCGTAGCTCATCAGTGAAAAGCATTAGCATTACAGTGCAGGCCTTGTGTACCTGAAGGACACGAATCCAAGCGAAGTGCACCCGGCGTTGAGTAATCCAGACTCTGTGACGGGGGCTGCAGAGACTCCAGTCCTCCGGGGCCTGTGCTTCTGGTTTCTGTCCCCCTCTGATCTTTGATACTTCACTGAAGTCATCATTCGCAGAAGTAATCAGATCACCTGCGGTTCATGGATCTGGTTTGGTTTGGTCGGATCAAAGCTGCTGAAGAAAGGCAGAGTTGAGGAAGTGCCAGTCATTGCTGTACCGTAACCACTCACGCACTGCCTGCTGATGGTTCCCCCCTGTGTGTTCTTGTGTGTGTGTGTGTGTGTGTGTGTGTATGCAGGTGTGAGGGCTGCGGGGCAGTGTTCCACTCGGAGTGCCGGATGCGGGCCCAGCCCTGCCCCCGCTGCGTCCGCAGGGAGCTGCACCAGAAACCCTCGTCCTTCTGGAAGAACCTGGAGCCAGGGGACAGCCCCACCGATGACACTTTCAGCAGCTTCGAGCTGCCCTACCAGGACACCTGAGAGAGAGGGGAGAGGAGAGAGCGGAGGGGGGCCCAGGGGATTTCAGCTGTGGTGCACAGAGAACCGAGCAGAAGGATAAAATAGCCTCCATCAAAGACGTGTGTGTGTGTATATGTGTGTGTGTGTTTGTGTGCACTTATCACAGAGAGTTCACTGCGTGTGTGAATGAGTGTATGTTTGTGTCCATTTGTTAGAGAGAGCTGACTGTGAGTGTATGTGTGTGTTTGTGTTCAGAGGCTCCTCGGTATACAGGTAGTGATGGAACTGGTGGATGTTTAGAGTGAAGGGGGATGGGGGGATCTCTGGCCCACAGACCTGTCCCGCTGCAGACCTCTCTCACCTGAGAGAGAGAGACGTACACAAAGACACTTCGCAAGTCTCCCTCAAGAAGCACTGCTCCATAATGAGACCAAATTACCCTCTCCTTTCATCTAGAAAATTACTGCTGGGTCCAGCAACATCACGCGTACGCGCGCACACACACACACACACACACACACACACGGGAGGTAAAAGGGAAAGGGTCCGTGCTCCACAAAGCTCAGCTGCCATGGAATAATAGTAGAGGCTGCGTGGGCAGAGATACACGATGCTCGCCCATCCACTGTCTTCTGTGTTGCTTTTTTGACTCAGTCTCCCTGGGTTTCTGCTGCTCGCCCTTTGCCGATAGGCCCTCTTATTCGGATAGTGAGATGGCTGGCTCGTGACCCTGGCTGCGCAGTATGGGACATGATGGAGCCAGACTCTGGATCGTGCAGTTGCTCTGTCTTCCTCACGTGAGATCAGGCCACACAAGGCTGCAGTCACCTGTGTACCCTGCCTCCTTGCCCTCTGATCCGGGCTTTTTGTTCAAGGGTCAAATTTACAGCCCATTTTCTTTCCTGCTGGTTTCTTTTTTTTTTTTTTTTACTTTTTGCACTACAGTGGCTTTGCTTGGACCTCAGGTCACTGACAGGGATTGTCCATCACACTGAGAAAGGGAATTTGTGGGACGTGAGTTCAGTGTGACTCACCAGAACATTGTCGTTTTTTTCTCCTCACCAAAAACATGCCCCAGTGAGAGGAGTCCAAGGAGGTGATGTGGGGACACCTGTGATCAAGATGGCCACAGGAATCCTGTCACAAAGCTCCGAACGCATCACTCACTGACCCACACTCTGCATCCCACACATACGCACTCACTGCCGGGATCTGAGGGGGGGGGGGGGGTGTTTGGCTTGGCGGAGGTGAGGGATCTTCCTGGAATGGGCCTGGCCTGCACTGTCCTATCAGAGGCTGAGGAGTAGACCGATTTGGAACATTCTGCCGGCCAGCAGCAGCTCAATCCGCGCTCCCGAAATCTCACCCCTGTCACCACGGCTCCAAACCCCATCACAGAATCCGCGCGCCCACAGAAGTCACAAATTACAGCCCAGGGCTCCACGACAGCCCGGTCCCACGAGCAAAACCCTCTTACAAGAAACCCAAAGCCGCTGCTGCCGCTGCCAACGGTTTTGTAATTTGCAATGACAGAGCGAGCCTGATGAAGAGATGGTGTCAATCTTGCATCTCTCCCTAGTTGTTTTTGAATGCCGCCTTCCCGCCGCTTGATCCGTACTGGGGCAATAATCAATCGGTCTTGGTTAGCTCAGTCTTGCTCCTTCCCTCTAAGGTCAGGCGTGGTGCTTTGATTGTGTGTACCGAATGGAAGCCAAGTGCTAATTGAGTCGCTCACCCCTATGCAACCGCATTGGCCTTGTATCCCGGTTCTGGTGACCCAAGACGCGTTGATTCGGTCCAGGTGCCTTCTCCAGCGCACTCGGCGTGGTCCCCACTCCTCCCTCATTGTGTTTTTCCTCCGGGCCTCGGCGTGTCGTAACTCAGTCGGCATCCATCTCAGTACGAGGGTCAGGATGTGTTCTGGACCCGCGTTTTCTCATTAGCGAGTTAAGGATGTTTGGTCTTCTGGACATTTTGCACTGTTCTGTCACAGCTTTCAGTTGTCGAGAAGCTGGATCCTTCAAGTTACGGTCATGTGTCTCTTCTGCGGACATTATGATAATGACTGCTGGAGAGAGGATGAAAGGGTGATGATTTATTTATTTTTCTTCTCTGGGAGGAACAGAGGGAGAGTTTGTCCTCTCAGTGCAGTGATATGTAGTTTAAAGCGATGACCCCAATCTGAAACATATTGCCTTCTTTTGGGATGGGTTTAGAATGGGACAGGTTTCGGCCTGGTTGCTCAGTGTGTCTGTATGTGTGTGTGTGGGGGGGGGGGGGGGTGTGTAAATGGTTACTCACAGGATTACATCAGGTCCAGCTTCAACAACACCCCCACCACCACCGTAAAAGGGAGTTGGGGTCATTTTGGGTTACTCCTCAAGGACACTGTTTCATGGAGGACCCCAGGCTTTCACTGCATATTAAATGATGTATTTATCTGGCCATTTCTGTACTGAAGATGATCAAGAAAGGAAAAAAAATCATTACATTAAGAGGAACTGGCAAAGATGTATGTTAATTTCAGTGCAGTTCCAGTTCTGCCAGAATTTTGTTGTTTTGCAACTTGACACTTGCACTAAGGGAACCTTTTTTGTTACGGATGATTTGCTCTGTAAATGTGTAAATAGCATGCGTGTGTTTGTCGGGGGGAGGTGGAAGATGTACTGTGCCACTTGTACAGGTCTAGAATTTCCTCTTACTTATCGAATTCCTTTCTCTTAGCCTGCCTTAAATTGAAAGCCAGTATAACAGCCTATTGATGTTTTGCATTCCCTGCTAATGCGGTTTTGACAGCGTAGGAGCGGTCTGTGTTATATAAGTGGATTTTGACTATATATATACATATGTATAAACTGTACATGTCAGGTGCACTTTGCATATGGGAACCCTGTATTACATGTAGATTCTGGTCATTTTCTGTCAGGAGTAGGATAAAATTGCTTCCCAAAATAGACTGTTGATCCAAACTACAGGGAGTTGTTTTTGACTAATTCTGCAGACGATTCTTTGGTTCTTAATGTATCCTCAATCTCATGATGCCCTTACCTTGTCACCTTACTGCTGAAAATGGCTGAAAAAAAACCGCTAGGACAGGGAGGGAGGCGACTGGAAAAGGGTCAGCACAGAGGACAGGAAATGTTTAGACTTCATGCTAGTAGCTGTGATAATGATTATCTTGAAGAGGTAAATAAGCTTTTCCATAGGTACGGGATGTCAAAAAATGTTCTGACAAGATGCGATAAACAAAAGAGAAACCCTGATGTCTCACAGAGGTAACTTGAATATAGTGTTGATCATGATGAATTCCTTGCTGAAAGTCAGGGATGCTCAGCACTTACAGTGTGAAGGATAACACAGGGGTGGACGAGGGCACTGAAATCAGGTAGAGTGTAGGATATTTGCTGTAAGCACCAAATGGATTTTTTTCCTCTCCGTTTTGCTGTTTCCTTTTGACTGACTTGAATCATTTTGTTGTACTACTGTTTGCCATTGTATGTTACATACAGCCAATACATATCAGATTTTGTTATTATTTATTATTTATGTTTTTTACCACTGCTTCCCATGTGTCTGTGAACAACTTTTCTCTGTGTGTGTTAATGTGTTGCAGCTGATCTCTTATGCAAGTACAAAGACTGTGTTTCAATACCTGTTAATTCTTCTTTTTTTTTTTTTACCACCGATGCCAATAAAGCAAACTATTTATCACAACCAGTGTGTGCCCTATGTGTGGTGTAAACGCTTTTGTGGCCTTGTGTGGCATTGAATTGACGCCAGATTGGAAAGACGCATTCTTGCACACTCCATTCACACCTGATTCCCCTTCTGGATCTAAACGTGAAGATTGACACCAATCTTTCGCTTCCTATTTTGAGACTGAACATTGGCCGCCATGCTTCTGTTTAGCTTGAGTTTTGGCCATACTGGACCCAGCCATCGACTCGCCCTCTAATCCTGAATGATAAAGCTATTGGTAATATTGGGTTCCCTGCGAAGTAAAAAGCCAACCGTCTTCTGACATGTCAAAAACCGCTGCAGTACCAGGCTTGTAATTTGCTGTAAGATGATCCATCAGGGTTGTGATACAGTTCATGCCGGTGTATGATCAGTTTCTCCATACAGGCCCTTTCGGCATGGCTTATTTGCTTGGCAAGCACCTTTGTCCTGGATGACTGGTAAGGTGGACATATGACATATGATGTGTCATACTACCCAGGAATGGCACACAACCACAGTACCCAAAAGGGGTTTCAGCCTCCAAACCACCACTCCACATTACAGCTCCCAGAGTAACTTCCAGCACGTTGGGAGTGGAGGGTGGGCACCAGCCCATGTGCCCATGGTTGGGCAGTCCGTTGCGGGCCCTGCCCACTGGGCACCTGCCCGAATCCTGCCCCATGCAGCCTGGCACCGAAAAACACACACTGGCAGCCCCTCGTGTCCTTGGCTGCCCAGGCTGTAATTTTCCCTGGTCTCAGAAAATAGCTCCTTCTTTTCGCTCAGGGTTTTCCTTGGGCTTCCATGTGAGGTCAGGTCCACCACATTTGAGGGGAGAGTACGGCCTATGTACAATTAGGAGGGGATCTCTCCTCCTCCCTGCCTCCCTCCCTCCCTCCCTCCCTCTCCCCTTCCCGGCCAGCACGGCGGCCTCTTCTCTGGTTTACTTTGTCAGCGCTCCATTTTTTCCCCTCCCTCTCCTGCGGCAGCAATTTGTCCTGGACGCTGAAAGCACTAAAGCTCCCTCCTGACAGAGAGTAATCCGCGGGGCTCCGTGCGAAGGCCTGATGGGCCGAAACACGTCCGCCGTTTTGTTCTCCAAACACCAGGACGGTTGGAAGGTTTATCGCGCGGTGTGTTTTTCTCTTCCAGGGCAGGTTTTGTGTCAAGTCGCTCGGCTGACTCCATTAAGGTCTTAATGCATGGTAGGCCAAAGTTTAACTTCCCCGGCATCCCCACACCACACTACCCCCCCCCCCCCCACCAGTGTCATTTATTTGGCAGCATGTCAGATAACTTAATCTCACATTTGAAACAAGAATGATTTTTACAAAAGGAAAAAAAACATGTCAAAAATCAAAATAATTTCACAATCTCACCTTCATGTTGACTGTTGTCAACAAAAGGTTTGCAGAAGGTGTGATGTGACAATTATCAACTTTTATTTATCAGTTTAAAAAAGAAGCACTGGTGGTAAATATAAGATGCTGTTCAAGTATTAAACAGCACACATTTCTGATGACATGACAGTCCATTTGTTTTATACAGTTTCTACTATTGAGAGTGAATAAAGAGAGTTCTGAGTGCTCTTGCCACTTGCTGCCCTCAACAACCAATCCAGGATCAGTTTCCAGAGTCCAAACTTTAACCTCTGCCATTATATAATAAAAGCAGACACAGATCCTGTGTCAGTACTTGGGGGCAGAATCTATTCTTCTCCCTTTAGTCCCAGTTTCCCTCCCACCCCACCTGACAGCGAATCCTACTTTCCTCCGATTAAAAAAGACATGGATAAAGAAGGAAAAAAGTGTAACGGATTTGTTGTGTGTGTGTGTGTGTGTCTGTGTCTGCTCTGCATTGCCTGACTCATTTGCCTCTGATTTGTATCGAGGAGCGGGCAAATCGAAGCTGAGTGGCCGCCGCGCTTAATTGTCGCTGCCAATTAGTGCATCGTCAGCGGCTACAATGGCTCAACTGTAGCGAGCGGAACGGCCTCCTTTTGTGCTTCTCCAGTGGCCCGCGGGCCAGTCAAGACTCATTTAGGGCCCTGACAAACATGGGACTGAAATGCCATCGGAAAAAGAAAACAAAGGATGGTTTAAGGAGAAAAAGGCGGACGGAGAGGGAGGGAGGAGGGGGCTGGGAGGCAGGGGGGTGGGGGGTGGTGGAGGGGAGGGGGGACAGCAATGTGGGACGGAACGCGAGGTTTGTGCTCGTGAAAGGGGCGAGTGTTGGATTCGCATCCCAGCCCTCTGTTATGTACACACACACACACACACACACACTCTTCACACACACGTACATACACAACACTGCCCCTTTCATGTCCAGGGGCCACACAAAGATATGCAGGGCCCTGCTGTTACTACTGACCTGCATCAAAGTTGAAGGGGGCTGCTGTTGCTCCTGATTATTGGTGCAAAAATAGTTCTTGACTTAGTTTACTTTCAGGTTGTCTAATTCCAATACACATTTGGAGTATAGGCTACATTAGAAATAAACTGTTTAAATGTCCATATTTTTTAGTATTTCATTAATAAATGCCATTAATAACCAGGCAGTTTTCAGCATCACATTTAAACACTCCAAGCTATTGTTGGAATTTCTGAAGTATTTCTTAAGTATGTTATATCTAGTCTAAATCGGTGAAAATAGATAGAAAATTGAAACCTTAAATCTCATAGCCCTCACAGTATTCCCAAAATGGCAGCCATCCCCACATTGCTAGTAAGTAATGAGATTCTATCTTAATGGGGAGGAGGGCAGGGCAGGGAATTGCTTACCATTCCACCCAACATTGACAATAATAGGCCCTGAATCACACACACAATAATACACACAGAGACTCTGTCCTTATCTGTTTACCCATCTTAGTGATACAGACCCAGTGACTTCCACAGAAAGGGGCAGACTGCATTCCTACACCCCTCAGGCCCCCAGCCCCTCAGCTGCTTCTGTCTGTGTGGGCCATCAGGTTCAGCTCACAGTCAGGACAGCTAACACACAGCATTCTCATTCCAAATCAAACAACAATGTCAAACTGAATGCAAACTCATTCATACCACGAGTCATACAAACATAACAAGAAGAAACATTTTTATGCCAATGAAACAAAGTTTTTCTTATCTGTTTTTAGGTGTACGTCTAATACATCTAAATTCTGACTCCTAATGCTTGATTTTAGGTTTCTTTTTAAACATGATGACCCCTCAGCTCCCCCTGAAAGCAGTTCAGGCCTCCTGGGTCTCGGTGATGTCTGGTTGTCACGGTGAGCAGCGGTGTGTTCCAGCGTGGGATGGTGTGGCTGTGGTGTGAGAGAGCTGCAGAGAGGTCAGCGCCTCAGGAAGCGATGGTTTGTGTTTGGGAGCCTCCGCCCTCGGAGAGAGCGCCCCAGCACTGGTGAGCTCTGAGGAGATCTGCTGAGTCCTACCCTGCTGTCATCAAGAACAGCGGTGGGGATAGCTGCCATGCAAAGGGGCCGTGGCTACGGTCTGTCAATGAGTATCGTGTTGGTGCCACAGTGTTTAAAAAGGAGATCAATCCAAAGTCCAAAGGCGTCCAAAGACGTGACAAGTCCAAGTAGGCAACAAATATTAGCTGTCAGATAGTGCAAGAAGTGCAAGAAGAGCCCACTGTGAATGGTTGGAAAGAGCATTGCATTGTAGGGACTGAGTGATGTTTGTGTCAAATATGGAGGCACATAGGCGTGCAAGATCGAGACTAAGGGCGGGAGAGAGAGGACAGGGATTGTTTCTGTGTGCCAAGCCTCCAGAATGACATTAGGAGGCTTTCTGTGTGTGTGTGTGTGTGTGTTTGAGCATGAATGTGTGTCAGTGAGCGAGTGCGTGTGTGGCAGAGTTCTCTTTGCAGAGGAGATACATCAATGAAGTGCGGAATAAAAGCTTTTGTGTAGACACCTGTATGGGCACGCAGGCGAGGGCTCGCTCCAGAGAGAGGGAGGTAGAGGGAGAGGAGGAGGGGGTGAGGGCACCAGCGGCTCTCTGCCTCTGAATTCGCCATCAAACCCCAAAGCACCCCACTAAAGGGCCCCCTGAGATGCCTGGCTGACCAGGGTGCATTGCTTAAGGTGATGGATAGTATGAAGAGAAAAACATCATCACTGTTGTTGCCCGTTGCGTTCCTTTCAAGAGGAACAGGGTGCTGATCAACCCCACCCCTTTGTCGCAAATCCCTGCCTGACACTGTATCAGCTGAATGGTTGGCCTGAAATACCTCATACTCCTTACGTCTGTCTTTGCCCTTTATGTTCTCTCTGTATCACAGCCTTCCTCAGACATCTGCATATATCCCATGCATACTACACCCACCTGTGTCTTTACAGAAAGCTTAATTATCACCAACCAATCACGTGTCTGCTCCGTCTGAGAGAATGACAGATCACTGGCTTTATGACCTGGGTTGTTGAATATGATGTTTACTGTATCCCTCGGCAACCTGCTCAATCAGTCATTAGATGAGGAAATGTGAGTAATGTTTGAGTGTGCCCCACAGGTGTTTAAGTCTAATGCAAACATCTTAAACATACTGAGGAAACCTACGTGGGTGCGACAAGGGTGATACTCTGTGTGTGTGTGTGTGTGTGCGTGTGTGTGTGTGTGTGCGTGTGTGTGAGATTGATGAACTCAAACCCTTCTGTCAGGTTCCTTGACCGCCTCTGGAATGTGAAGCCTTTTGTTTGCTCTCATCTATCTTGTATGCTGTAGCTTAGCCTCTGTAATCTCGATGTTAACACGCAATAGAAACATTGAACTTAGCTGTTAAAGTTACATACAGACACACACACACACCCTTCGTGAACTTTGGACTCCCGGCAAACTGTGTGGTTTCTGAACCAAGTAAAGGAAATCACTCTGCTCGAGACACAGCGAGAGAGAGAGAGCGAGAGAGAGAGAGCGAGAGAGAGAGAGAGAGAGAGAGAGAGAGACCCACCCTTTCAACAGGAATTCCAAAACATCCCTGAAGTCTACACATCTTTATTAGTATGTGTGGAGTCCCTCAGGAATGAGAGACAAAGAATGGGACAAAGAATACCCGGAACAATCCCATAATTCACCTGAAAGTGATGCATCTGCAGTGGGCTGAACGTCGTTAGGCATCACTGTAAAAGTAATAGTGCTGATGTAGCTCTAGTTACTTCCAATTACGCAGCGTCTCCATTACCCGTTATATAGTTCGCTGTGGCCTAGAGGGCACTGATGACATTGAACAAAGCCCAACCAGACCTTGCACAGGGGGTGTCAGAGTGACAACAAAACCTTGCTTCCTTGTATAAATATTGATCCATCTGTAGTTTGCATTTCCTGATTCCTTAATAACAGGGAAAGGGGAAACAAGCCACAAGTCAACCAAGCCTAAGAGTTCAGCAAAGCCCCGAAACAGCATTGCGTTTTTTCATATAGACCACGTCTCCACGTGCTCTCAGGAGCTGAGTAACTCTATTAATATCTGCTATTTGCAGTGCACTTTCATCCAAAGTGAGTGCGACAGAGTAAGGGCTGGCCACATACCAATGCTAGACATTTGATCAATAAGGCAGCGTGATGCTAAGAATACTTGCCATGGGGAGCAGCAGGGACAGCCCACAAAATCGGTTGATGCTGTCATTTACGGTGACATGCATAGATAGAGTGCAAGCCGGTCATCACATCCACCTTCATGCAAGTCCTGTGCAGAGCAGTTTTGGAGGCTGCCTTACCGCTGAACTCTGGTCTGACTGCGGTGGCAGGCAGCGGAAAAGCGAGCGGCAAACATGGGAATGACCTTTGAACTCTCTGGCTTTCTCGTCCCATTAAATTAATGCATTTCTATCCCCCGCACGATGTTATCTCTGCGGTAACTGGCAGCAGAGGAGGGCGGCCTCCTGGTCAGGCCGGCCGTGTTTGCGTGGAGAGAATTAAGGCTGCATTAGCACCATTATGCCTGTGTTTGCCCAGCCCCGTCCGTCCTGAATGGGGCCTGTAAGTAAACAAAGAGGCAATACAGGATGCACCGCTACAAGTGGCTGCAGGCTGCAACCCCTGGCCGACCTCCGACCTTACCACCCCCCCCCCCCCCCCCCCCCACCCTCCCTTTTCCCTGTGCCTGGACAATCATGTTTTATTTGCAGCTTCCAGTGACTTGAGCGCAGCATACATCCTGCTCCCGTACCCCTGGCATCCATGCATTGTGTGACATCCTGCACAACACTCGGCTCTTCCTGACATATATGGGGGTCTTGACAGGCGGACATAATGCAGACGCTGTGAGTTACGCCATGTATGCTGAGCCCCTTACCCACGCCCAGATAAAATTGCTGCTTGTGCGACGCGCCTCCTAAAGGCATAGAGATACGACTTCTTTATGGCGATTTGGTTCAGATACAGCAAGGTGTTGAGCTACTTTCGCGGGGAGTGCGGAGCGTCAGGGTTGCATCTGAGGAGTGTTACATTGATTTCTCCCGAAGACACCTGTTTCCTAGCTCCCTGGCACCGGGGTAACCGGCAAATAAACTGTGGGTAGCTTTTATACAGCTCCGGCTCCCATTGGCGAGGGCGCGGTGTAGGAGCGCGTGTAGGCAGGGCATTCTTATCTCAACGAGCTTCGGTCAATAGCGCTGAATTGGAGGGGGCCGGGACTGGAACGAGGTGGGCGTGTTGCCCGTCTTGTAGCGGGTGGGGTTTATTCTACTTCGTTGGAGCGGAGCAGAGTTTTGCTTGTATTCCGGAGACTGAGCCACATCCAACCGGCAGCGTGAGCTAAAACAACTTGTATCGAGTTAAACAATCAAGTGGAAAAAAAAATATATACCGATGAAACTGTTCAAGTAAAGTGGTTCTCGAGGAATACAGAACTGAGCAACTCCCGCTGGATTATTCATTTTTTTGGTGAAAGAAAGGAAGAAGAGGATGTCTTGTGCCACCTGAAATCTGTTTTCTTCTACAAGTCGATGTGCGAGCACACTTTCCCACTTTCCATCACGGCGCCTTCGCTGAGAATGGACTTTGATTGATCTCACGGACTTTAGGCGAACCGCATGGGTCCGTTTAAAAGAAACGATTCCTGAAGAAGAAACACGCAACATTTATTACACTTTAACGTACTTTTGGGGGGATTTAATTGCTCTGCCAGAGACAGTGAAATCTTTTTCTCCATTGGCTAACCAGAAGCGACTTCACCTGTCATGTGGAATATAAAAGGCGAGGGAAGGGAAATTGTTTGAAAAAAGTTGGAGTTGTTGCGCTCGTTGGACCAGGACTGAGCCACAGAGAAGGAAATGAAGCTTCATCTTGTGTATTTTAAAGAATGGTGAATGACTTATACTTCAAACCCGAAAGAATCAGGTAATGTTCGTGCTTTTCTGACACGCCGACAAAGTTGTAGCATTCTGCAGTAGCCCATTTCGTTTACGGCACGAAAGAGGTACATTAGTCCTGAAGGAAACTCAAATATTTTTTTTTCATGGTGATATACATTTTCGGACCATGGCTGCCTTCAGAATGACCGTGTTTTTATGAGCGGTTGCAACTCTTTCTGTTGCAGTAAATATGCGCGCTCGGTTAGGAATGAACCTTGCCTCAGATTTATTGACCTGAAGGCTCTGGACATGCTGTTGGAACTATTACGCTTTCCTCGTGGGATTTTATCTTTCCAAAGCGCAGTAATAATTTAAAGGAAAGGGAAAAACTCTTGGTTTGTCATTTCTGTGGTATTTACCTTTTTATATTTTTGCCGTAAATCTCCCGCGTCTTCACCTTCCTGCAGCATGGCCAGCCCGGTGAATCCCCCGCTCAGCGGCGTCGTCCGTTGGCTGATGGTGCTGCTCCTCTCGCGCCTCCCGCGGCTCGCGCTGGCCGCCTCCAAGGATATCGTGTGCGAGCCCATCACCGTGCCCATGTGCAAGGGCATCGGCTACAACCTCACCTACATGCCCAACCAGTTCAACCACGACACGCAGGAGGAGGTGGGGCTGGAGGTGCACCAGTTCTGGCCGCTGGTCCGCATCCGCTGCTCGCCGGACCTGCTGTTTTTCCTCTGCAGCATGTACACCCCCATCTGCCTGCC
This sequence comes from Megalops cyprinoides, assembly GCF_013368585.1. Classification (NCBI taxonomy): domain Eukaryota; kingdom Metazoa; phylum Chordata; class Actinopteri; order Elopiformes; family Megalopidae; genus Megalops; species Megalops cyprinoides. The sequence goes on from NC_050596.1 coordinate 25,213,119, forward strand.
CGACTACAAGAAGCCGCTGCCGCCCTGCCGCTCGGTGTGCGAGCGGGCCAAGAGGGGCTGCTCCCCGCTCATGAGCCAGTATGGGTTCGAGTGGCCGGAGCGCATGAGCTGCGAGCGCCTGCCCATGCTGGGCAACACCGAGAACCTGTGCATGGACCAGAACACCAGCGAGACCACCACCCTCTCCCCGCTCTTCCAGAAGCCCACCCCCAAGGGTCCGCCCCGCCACCGGCCGCCCGCCCCGCCGGGCTGCGACCGTGAGTGCCGCTGCCGCGACCCCCTGGTGCCGGTCCAGGAGCCGTCGCACCCGCTGTACAACCGTGTGCGCACGGGCCCCTTGCCCAACTGCGCCCTGCCCTGCCACCAGCCTTACTTCTCCCCGGACGAGCGCGCCTTCACCACCTTCTGGGTGGGCCTGTGGTCGGTGCTCTGCTTCGTCTCCACCCTCACCACCGTGGCCACCTTCCTCATCGACATGGAGCGCTTCCGATACCCGGAGCGGCCCATCATCTTCCTGGCCGCCTGCTACCTCTTCGTCTCGCTGGGCTACATCGTGCGGCTGGCGGCGGGCCACGAGCGGGTGGCGTGCGGTGCCGACCGCCGGCACGTGCTGTACGACACCACCGGCCCCGCCCTCTGCACGCTGGTCTTCCTGCTGGTCTACTTCTTCGGCATGGCCAGCTCCATCTGGTGGGTGGTGCTCTCCTTCACCTGGTTCCTGGCGGCCGGCATGAAGTGGGGCAACGAGGCCATCGCCGGCTACTCGCAGTACTTCCACCTGGCCGCCTGGCTGGTGCCCAGCGTCAAGTCGGTGGCGGTGCTCGCCCTCAGCGCCGTGGACGGCGACCCCGTGGCGGGCATCTGCTACGTGGGCAACCAGAGCCTGGAGAACCTGCGGGGCTTTGTGCTGGCGCCGCTGGTGGTCTACCTCTTTACCGGCTCCCTCTTCCTGCTGGCGGGCTTCGTCTCCCTCTTCCGCATCCGCAGCGTCATCAAGCAGGGCGGCACCAAGACGGACAAGCTCGAGAAGCTGATGATCCGCATCGGGCTCTTCACCGTGCTGTACACGGTGCCCGCCACCGTGGTGGTGGCCTGCCTGGTGTACGAGCAGCACTACCGGCCCGGCTGGGAACGGGCGCTGGGCTGCTCCTGCCCCACCGAGCGCCAGCGCCTGGGGCCCGATTACGCCGTCTTCATGCTGAAGTACTTCATGTGCCTGGTGGTGGGCATCACCTCTGGTGTCTGGATCTGGTCGGGCAAGACACTGGAGTCCTGGCGCAAGTTCGCCAGCCGCTGCTGCCCACCGTGTCGAGGCCGCAAGCCAGCGGGCGCCTCCGTCTACGGCGAGGCCGGCGCCGCTCTCACTGCCCGCGCCGGGACGGTGGGGTCCGGGTCTTACCACAAACCCGCACCCCCATCGCACGTGTGAGCCCCCCTCCGTCACACGTACTCCGGGGCGGGTGGGAAGGCAGACCATGTGACTGTGACTTCACCAGCGTCTCTCTGACTGGAGGGAGGGGCGGACATGGGCGTGGAGGTCACGTGACTAATTTATTACCCAGGCTGTAAATATCACTTTCTTCGCCCGACCTTGTCCCCCACGCCCACATACAGATCCACAGAGACAAATATTTGGGCGATCGAATATTGAGACAAATTCACTGGGGGAGAGAGATGACAACAAATTGTTGTGAATTACTTAAAAGAGAATATGGCTGTGAGTTCTTGTTTACTGTGGTACTTAAGTGTCGCTGCTTTGGTGTATCGCTTACTTTAAGGGTAGCTTCTAGAGTAAAGAAGGGACTGCTCGTCAGGTGAGAGGGAACGTGCTTAAAAAGCCAATACCTCAGTGACTACACACTTGGGACTAAGGTATGACATTAAGCACACTCTTAAACAGTCTCTGAACCCAGGGAGTGGAGGTTCAGTATTTATGTGCTTATATACTGAGGCCCGAGAGGGTCCAGAGAGAGCTTGTACCACAGGGTCGTGCTGTGGTGGGGGTGTGAGCCTTAAGGTTTGGCAGCCAGAGACTCCCTCAAGTCCCATCCACCCTCTATCTACAGCCACTGAGTCTGTGTTCAGCTGTCTCCCCTGTGGTACTCAGTCACGACTGCGATGCACCGGGTAGACCAAAAACAGCATTTTAGAGGTTTAATGTGATCTGTGACAATAAGTGTAATTTTATTTGAAGTTTTTTTTCTGCTTGCCATGTCCAGTGAGTTATTGTCTGATGTACAGGATGACACAGGAAAGGTTGCGTGTATGAATGTGTGTTTGTGTGTGTGTGTGTGTGTGTGTGTGTGTGTGAGTTCAGGGTAAAGGCTGAACATTTTATACTCCCAGTTTGTGCTTCTGCAGTTGTGGAAGACCTAGCAGTGGGCCAGGTGATGGTGTTGATAAATGTTCTGTCCCACAATGCATTGCAGCACGAATGGAGGATGTGTGTTTGAAAGACACCAGGAAGTGTGGAGTCGCAGCTTGCTGTCATTGGGCTGATCTAACAGGTGGAGACGCTTTGTCAACTTGTTGATCTTGCCATGGGACCTTTGGACCCGAGAGATGGATGGATTTTTCTCCGGGACTATTCCCTAACAGGTATAATGCCACAAACATTCTTTTGTGTGTGTGTGTGTGTGTGTGTGAGAGAGAGAGAGGGAGAGAGAGTGAGCAAGCAAAAACAAGGGAAAATCATGGATTTACAGCAGCACAATCTCCTGAATTGAAACACAGCTTTAAAAGTAATGCCCACAAAAAATGAAATGACATGCTGTAACTTAAAAAAAAGAAAGGGTGAATCTTTTGCAATGGTGCCAGTCATAATGTGAATTTATTTCTGAAATAGCCAAGTGAAAACAAGGCTTTATTTGGCATATTTTTAGGTGTTACCCAATAAGTCCCTAGACTGCACAGTACCTGAATAGCTGCTCTTTGCTACCAGCTTCCATTAGATCTCTCTCTACACCTGATGACAGCAGATGTGGAGTGTCCAAATGTAGCTGACCCACGGTCAGTGACCTGGCTGTCAGTGTCACTGCACTTAGCAAGGGCTCAATCCACCAGCTCTGATCATGAAACCATGGCGATTTCTCATGGAGCATTCTGCCCTCTTGTGGCTGCTGGTTACAATCGCAACCCCACCCCGCTTTTCACATGGGTTTGAATTGTCAATGCTTTAAATGGGCTCCTCTTAAGCAAATTGCTATTAAATTTGGTGTTATAATTGATATTAATTACAGTGTTCTCCATTATCTGCTCTCATTTCTCTTACTATAGTTTTATTCCAGACTGGGTATCGAAAGCTAAAAGGTCTATTTGGAGCAAAAGATGAAATGCAACACTAAATTGTGGTTTTAACAAAAAAAGATTCACTTGATTTGATATGTAATAGACTTAAATATTTTAGGAGTGGTCTGTACATAACTTCAAGTCTGACTGAGGAAGTCTTCTTCTCAGTTGTCTTCTGTTTTCTTTTGGCTAGCTCCATTGCCTCTCCAACAGGAACCAAATTCAAATGCCTGTGTTGTAGGTTTAGGAAAATTTGTGCGTTGAGTGACAAAGTCCCTTTTGGAAGCGTTAATGAGGTATTGATTACTGTGGAATCCACTTGTTAGGTTTGCCGTGCTAAGGGGGTGCAAACTCAGTAGGATGACAGTATTGCCGGGTGGAGTCAGTCAAGATCTGGTTCAGGTGGTACCATGTGGTGCGGGTACTGGTTCCAGCTTTCACTGGTACCATGACCTTGTCCAGCTTGAGTGGTCTCTTCTTGCTCTTTGTGACTGCTTTCCTGAGATTGTCTGTGTAACTGTTCTCAGTAGTGCACAATAATTTTTTTCATAACTACTTCTTTGAACACCAGTGTAAAAAATGGTTATGAATGGGTTTTAAGTCTTATTTATGAAACAGTTGTTACCAGAAACTAAGCAGAGTGAGTGTTGAGTCTCATGTGCGTGTATGTGTGTTTCTCTCACTCAGATGTAAATCTTGTATGATGATCTGACATAGTCTGGACTGCAGCCTTGTATGTACTCTATTTTTTAAAAAGAAACTGTTGATTGTGAGATTTTAAAAAGATTGAGACTTTAGATATTTATGAGACTGTAATTTCCTTTGACTTGTTTTTTGTTTCTCTAACTCTGGTAGAGAATAAAACTGTGGGTGCATCTGTAAATGAGAGCCTGTTTTTGACACTCGTTTGTCCTTTTCGAGTATTCCATGGGTGCCAAACTGTTCCTGGAAGGGCTATGTATGACCTTTGTATGACCTTGTTTTGTGTGTCAACTCTCCAAGCTTTATCCTATTACTTTATTTACAGTAGCTACGTAATTAACTGTCTAATCAATATAATAGGGCCATTATAAACTAAAGGAACAAAGAACTAACATGTGGCCTCTTAACCACCAATTCCTCTACATCACAGCAGCAGCCATAATCCTAGAGTATCAGACATGCTTCTGGGTGTGTCTTCCAAGTCCCCTCACATTTAATTAGGTAGAATATGGATAAAAGTGCAAGCAGAAAGGTTGGATTGCCCTTTAACCTCATAGAAACAGCGGCTGTGTAGCAGTGCTTTTAAGCATCCAATGCCACACTTGTGGGATCAGCAACAGATACAAACAATATTTTCTACATTCTTCTGAAGATGCCTTGGTGTAATGTAACTGCACAATTGTTACTTAGAGTAACTACTCCACACATGATATGGCTCCTTAGGTCCAGCTCTGCAGAACCTACCTGGCTCTTGAGGAACAGAAAAGGTTACCATCATGTTCTAAAGGTGGGAGATGAAGGGAAAAACTGGTCCCCAACATCCCAGAAAGACTGGATCTGCCAAACCCTGCTGCATAACAGCAGCTTACTGCGGACTCACTACTCCCCAGCCTTCCATATTCGATCAGTGCTCATATCTTCTCGCTGATCTCAGATCAGCAAGGGGTTATGGGGTTGAAAGTGTTCTGAAATATTGAGGGTCCCCTGGAAATTTCATATCGTGTGGCGTCTCCTCTGGCTCGGCCCACGATGTGCTGTCAGTCCTCTGCAGGTAAGGCATACCTTATCGAAGCAGAACGGTGTAACTCACCCCTACACACCATTGTGGAGGAGAGCTGATCAGTGTGCTTTCTGCTGAAAAGCAATTCACAATGTGGCTCTGCAGACTGATAGACCTTTTTGGCTAAACAGTCGTGAAGGAGAGCTCTAACTGTCCAGTGTGCGTCCACAGTGGGCCGAGGCAGAGGCAAGCGAGGTTAGCGGTTTGGAACGGGATGTGCGGCTCTGAACGAAGCAGAAGCAGAGGCCGCCACAATAATCCAGCGTGAAAACCACCCTTTTGTTACATGGTTAGTGTTTATTTAAAATACTCCATCTGCAAATGATTTCAATTAAAAACTGACAAAGTTCACAGCTAGTAGCCTACATAGTAAGCAAAAAGAACTCCAAAAAAAAAAAAAAAAAAAAAAAACAAAATCAAAAAAACAACTCTGTCTCAGTCTCTCTAAGTAGTTAGTTTCCTTTGCACCACATCGGGGGGAGATGTCGGGGGGTCTGCTGCCGGCGGAATGGTGTGGTGTAGCGGCGGGCCGAGGGAGCGCACCATCTTGCGCTCCTGGTGGGGTCAGGGGTCAGAGGTCAGAGAGTCAGTGTAGCGGGAGGGTCCTGCGGTCCTTAGCCCCTAGGAGATCACGGCCTGCGAGCGCCGGATGCCCACCAGGTTGTCGGCGCTGAAGGAGCGTCGGATGGCCGCCTTGCTCAGATCCTTATACTTGTCTTCACACAGTCTGGAGATGGCCTGGACACAGGACAGACAGGACATATGGGGGGGGGGGGAGACAGTCAGTGCAGCACACAGCCACACCCAACCACTTCAGTGCTCTCTCATCAACACGGAGACCTGACCTTTGGGTTGGCTTTATTCCAGAAAGTCACAGTAGAATCGTGTTCAGATTTGTTTCAAAATGGAACATCTACTGCTCTTGCTGTCTGGCTCTATCGTATATGTGCACACCCAGCATCCACTTCTAAGTGGTAGCTGAGCAATCTGCTTTGCTCCCTCTTTTTGCCTGCAATAAGAACCAAGTGCACATGTTCTCATGAGGCATGAGAAGAAATTAGGCAGGATCTACTTTGCTCCATTCCTTTCCTCTGTCAAGAGCACTTAATACAGTCGAAAAAGGCTTGTAACAGATAATTATGGGTTGCAGGCTGCATTATGTCACTCAATTACATGATACATGATGGTCAGTTATTGTAACAACTGACTTTCCCCTCTAGCTCTTCCTGGACTACTTTCCTCCTGTTTGCCTTTTGCATTCTGGGCTGACATTACAGAGGTTGTGCGCTATGCTAAGATATAAATTGCATATAAGGAAGATTTGTCACGGACACCGGCTGAGACCAAATTTATCCGTGCTTGTATTTTCTGCCCACCAATCCATTCAAAGGCAATGATACCCTGATGCTGCATTTGAATTGGAAAGTAACACTGAATGCAACCTAAAAACGTATATGTGAACATGCCCTTGAATACGAAAAGACAGAAAGGTAGGCAGTGAAAGTAGCTGGGTTCAATCTGAGCAGTGAAATATTTGCTTGGGTGGCGTGGGAAAGTTAATATCAGTGGTTAGTTGCACCAGCAGCCTCTTCACAGCCTGACTCACATCTCTTCAGTGTCGGTACTGCTCCTCCTGCCCTGTTCTCCTTCAGTGTGTGTACTGCTCCTCCTGCCTTGTTCTCCTTCAGTGTGTGTACTGCTCCTCCTGCCTTGTTCTCCTTCAGTGTCGGTACTGCTCCTCCTGCCCTGTTCTCCTTCAGTGTCTGTACTGCTCCTCCTGCCCTGTTCTCCTTCAGTGTCTGTACTGCTCCTCCTGCCTTGTTCTCCTTCAGTGTCGGTACTGCTCCTCCTGCCCTGTTCTCCTTCAGTGTGTGTACTGATGCTCTCTGCCCTGTTCTCCTTCAGTGTCTGTACTGCTCCTCCTGCCCTGTTCTCCTTCAGTGTCTGTACTGCTCCTCCTGCCCTGTTCTCCTTCAGTGTCGGTACTGCTCCTCCTGCCCTGTTCTCCTTCAGTGTCTGTACTGCTCCTCCTGCCCTGTTCTCCTTCAGTGTCTGTACTGTTGCTCCCCTGCCCTGTTTCCTTCAGTGTCTGTACTGCTGCTCCTCCTGCCCTGCTCCCCTTTGGTGTCTGTGCATGGCTGCCCCCCCTCCTCTCTTCACCTCGAGTTTCTGGGCGCGCTCCTTGCTCAGCGGCTCCAGCGGGAAGCTCAGGTTGTTGTCATCAGCCAGGGAGCGCAGGTCAAAGTAATACTTGGCGTAGACGCTGGCCGGGACGTTGATGTTGAACTGCAGCAGCTCCAGGAAGTGTCTCTCCATCTCATTCCTGGGGGAGAAAGATCATGTCACTTCGGGAAAGGAATAAACAAGACTCGTGCAGCTACTGATGCAACAGTTTAAAACTCTTTTCATAAACTAGCAGATGCTCTTATGCAGAGCTACATACCACATGCGAGTACAATTAATGTTATATTTATATATTTAACATCCAGTAGATGCTCCTAACCAGAGGGAGTCCTAAAGTCAAGCACAAAGCACAAACTAGCATGTCCTCACCATTACGACATGAAGGAAACAAGAGCAGTGAGGGGACCACTGCAGTTATGCCTACAATACTCACATCTATAATACAGAACAGTGTACCAGTGTCCCATGGGGGATTTAAACCAGCAACCTCACGGTTGCAAGTCCACTACAAAAACCACTACACCCCACTGCCACCCAAATCACCCCACTCACGCCCAGCCCACTGAGCAGCTGGCATCAGTAGTGATGTCACTGCACCAGGGTGCGGGCTCTGTGGCAGATACCTGCCGCACCCCCTTAATCCCAACAGAGCGCCTGGAGCCAGTTGCTACAGCGATGGCGCCCTGAATGTTTACAGCATGTGGTGGGTCGGTAAGGGGTGGGGGGGTTGGGGGATCCAGCTGGTCGCTAGGGGCAACTAATGGAGTGGCCGGGAGCCGGGGCCATTATCCGGGAGCTTTGAGAGCACTCGAGCCGGGCCAGGCGTGCCTCGCAAAGAGGGCTTCAATAAAGGGAGAGAAAATAAACCTGCAGGCCTGTGATGTCGAGCAGCATTTCTCAACCTTTTTCATAGCAGGGACCGGTGCTGTACTGCCCCGGCATACAACAAAAATACTTACCCCCTTGCACATGTATTCCCTATCAACCGCTCTGTCAGCCCCTCTCCCTCGTCTCTCTGGCTCTGGCTCTGTCTCTCCCTTTCTCTCCCTGTGAACTCCCAGCCAGCAAATTTTTAACCACCTTCCATGTATTTGATCTATTTTCATATAATGACAGGTTATTCAGATAGGCCAAGTACTGCTTATGCAAATACAATTCCAAGAAGCTTATCACTGCAGTGTTACAGTTCAGTAAAATCTAAAATATTCATCACTTACTTAACTAAAGTAGTGGCCAAACCCCTGATATATTGACAGCAGGTAAATAAAAAAAAAACATTTACACCTGCATGCTCTGTGGTCTACAAAAAGATATTTAACTAATGGTCAAAAATGCAACCATACAGTAGTTAGCAACTGACTGTACTCACACCAGGTAAAGATAGTTAAACCTTTGTGTACTCACTGAAATCTCGATTCAGACACTTGTCTGTCACAGCAGGGTTGCTTTCCTGCAAAGTTCATTGGGACCTCGCTCTCATATCCGGCAACTTTTCCTTCAGCATTGTTTGGTTTTCATACTATCCTTACTCAAAGTAGTTTGACAGAGTACACACAGCAGTTAGGTTGAAATTTGTCCTCAGTAGAAATAAAGCCATGTTCAATGCAAGATAAATGGTATAGAATCACTGTTTTGTCATGTACACTATTACTGGCCCCTGAAATCTCATCCTTCACTTAACCGCGCAACTGAAGAGGTTGTTTGGAAAGGGACATAAAGTTAGCCAGCTGGCCAACTAACTAGCCAAGAAACACCACGCATTCTGATTCGCCTGAACTTTGTCTCCTATTATTGTAAGCAGCCTGTGCGCACTTGCATTACCCTGACAACCAGCGCAGCCGCTGTCTGTGAGGCTGTTTGTTAAACATAATCGGGAAGCCACATTTGAATACGTTTGCCAGTAAAATGACCACATGGCTAGCTAACACCAGCTTCTTTGCTAGCTAAGCAAATGCTTGAGAAAGGGCAATGAGGGACTGATCAGCAACCTCCCACAGACCAGCGCTGCTCCGTGGACCAGGGACTGAGTAACACTGATAGAGAGCAGAAAAACGCACACGCACACGCACACGCGCACACACACACACACACACACACACACACACACACAAACTCACACACACACATACACACACACACACATACACACACACACACATACACACACACACACATACACACACACACACTTGTCCCTGATACACTGCAGGCACAGGCTGGAGAGAGTGGAGAGGAGTAGTGTAATAACAGCCCCTCCACTCCTTTCAGACGGCCTCGGTACGGGCGGGCGCTTGGATACATGCTCCGCATCACACACGCACTCAGCCTGGATTCCTTTCATGAAGTCCCCGCGCTCCCGGACACTTGATGGATCCCCCGAGCCCTTGATCGTGATGAGAGCACCTGCATTGTCTCGTTCCACAGAGACATTCTTAATGAAATCAGCACAGATACGGGCAGGCAGGCCATTACAGTCTGCAGTTCTGGGAGGACAGCACAGCACTGTAGGCAGTATGCGTTCGTATCTGAAAGGAGGCGTCTGAATTCTCATGTATCTCCAACAGCAATGAAAGACAACGTTACACCCACAGCCTATGATATCCTTTCCAGATTTAGGACATTTCTGGGAAAAATGGCATTGGTTATTTTAACCCTAACTGCACGAGATACACCTTGATGCATTTGTACTACAGGACATACTTATTCGGGATAAGGTGAAGAGAAATGACACTTCCTGACAACATGATTCACTGAATCTATTTTAGTGTTTTTGTAGGTTGAATTGGTTTATAGACAGCAGAACCTGGTGTCTCAGGAAGGCACATTTACATGACAGCTGGATGCTAAAGCTACAGGCCACCATTTGGTCTAAGAGCTGGCATAACCACTGTTTTTGTGAGAGTGAATTAGATTTATCAGTCTCTTTGATCTTGACCTGGGGGTGGGGGAACCATCACGATTGGTCCTGTAAAGTATGAAGACACACACGCTGTAACAGTTCCTGGTATTTGCCGTGCCTTGCAATACTTGGTGTTCTTGTACATGGTGATCATCATTTACTCTCTTCAATAAACCAGACCTGACTCGTCTGAACTCACAGTCTGAATTCTTACAGATGTTTTAAATCGTGAAACTGATGGTCCAGGTAACCCTGCACGGAACCACCTGTATTAAAGGTCACCACGAAGTCTTCTGAAAAATAACCTGACTCAGCCGTTGAAAGCAGACACAGTCTGGGGTTCTTATAAGACCCAATGAGCCCTGGCAAACACTATTCTATCTATCTCTCCTGACTCCTGAATGCAGAACACCACCTCAACTCAGTTAAAATGCCACCATGGTACAGTTTTGTTAGCCGTTGTGAGCGTGATGGAGCGGGCGGCCCGCAGCGGCCCGGCCCAGTGCCCCGGCCGGCCACTCACATGTCCTCCACGGTGATGTCCTTGAGGATCTGGCAGTAGTCCACGTTCCACACCGCCTGGTCGTCCCACACCTTGGAGGCCAGCAGGATGGCTCCTAGCACGATACGCTTCCAGTTGCAGGGACAGATGTCCATCTCTGCGTAGGTCAGCAGGCGCTCCAGGTACACCTACGTTTTGGGGGGGCGGGGGGGTTTGAACAAGATATAGCATGGAAACACACACAGGAGTACAACCTCTTTTCCTAACACAGCTCCTTCAGGGCTGGTGGCAGTTTCTTTCCATCCAATTCACAGTTCCATTCACCTCATTCCAGTCTGCTCCATGTCCTCTTTAACGCAGCAAGTCTGGCTTGGTTATGTGCAGATCAAGTTAAATGATAGTGCTATACTGCCCTCTAGTGTCATTGCGAAATCTGACTAATGGTCACACAACAGCTGGGACTCAATGCATGAATGGAATTGCATTTAAAATATGCAGTTAAAAAGCGATTACACAAGGAGGACATTTTATGCTTATTTACAGGGGGAAAAGACAATAAAACACTGGGTCAAATGTTTAAGGGAGACATAAGGGTGGTGAATGGATCTACAGTCCACCTTCCCCTGTATGTCTGTCAGTTCATCTGTCATTCTGCAGGTGCTACTAGGAGCCAGGCCCCTCTGCTCCGAGCCCCTATTCTTTCTGCTGAAGCATGAGTGTATTAAAATGGCCCAGGTCTGTAGCACCCCCTCTTCCTCTTTACCGACTTATCAGTATAGGCTGCAGTACATCTGATTTCGCTAAACACGCACCGACAGTCACTGGCCTTACACTGCAAATGTGACGGTCTGACGTTCACCTGCATACATCTGCGCGTCAGCACACTGTCCAGGCAGTGCAGCTACCGACAGCACTAAGTGAGGCCATGTCCGATACAGCAGGGGGCAATGTGCTACTGCTGACTGACACATCGACTGATGGACAGGCTGACTCTTCCTCACCAGGGTGACGATGGCGCACTCCGCTGTGAGCTGGGCGGCGCTGAAGAGCGTCCGGACGAAGCGGTAGATGAGTTTGTGCTCGGGGTCGATTCGGGAGTAGTCGTCAGGGACCTGCTCTCTCTGTGAAGGAGGCACACGGTCACGCGTCCCATTTCCACAACACGCATGCGTGGCATTCGGTCTCAGCGGTCACTTTAATTAAGGTCTTCTATCTCTGTGTGGCAGACCGGTCCACCAGACACTCAAATCCTTTCACACTATTGCTAAAAGAACACAGCCTAATGCACTGACAGTGTGCCATTTATATTATTTATATTATTATTAAAACATTATTTATGTTATTTCCAACCCGTTCAACTCAGCTTTGAAACAGGGAAGGGATGAAGCAGCTTGCTGAGCTTGATCCTTCCAGCATAAAAACACATCTGCTGCCATGCATACTGCTGTCCTCTAAGGAAAACTGACAAGCAAACCTATAAGGAATGCAGTGAGGGGTTGATAGCTCAACACTGCACCCAGGTGGACATTTAATGCAACTGCATAAAATACTGTTAAATGAAACAAAGCACAAAACCATTCTACATGTACCTTGTGCATTCCAATTTTGTTTGGAATGTTGCCCCTCACCAACATAAGATTCACTGCACACTGATTCAAATCTGCACCTGCAGTGGACTTGGAAGTGTGTTATAAAGAAGAATAACAAAGCTCTGCTACCTTTAAAGTGATATGAATTATGCAGTGAGGAAACTACATCAGACCAATGTTTTTAGTTACAGCTGGCTTTTCGATAGAGTGCAGCTGTTTACCACAGAATCTATAATCTCTTTCCCACCATCAGTTTCGAGGGATTACAAACTGCTCTTAAAGAGGTTTTGAATCAAAGGGATTTATCCTGAAATTTGAAGATTACTTTTTCTCAGAGTGACTGATTTAAGGTTAAGTGTCTGTGTGCGTGCAGTCATGTGCATATTTGTGATTGCGCGTGTGTGTTGTGATACCTTCTGGCCAACACAGGGCTTCACCCTAATGAATACAACATTTAAAGAACCCCCACAAGAGGAGTAGCTGCCATACTGTCAATCACTGACTGACAAACCAATCAAAAGTTTCTAATTCCTGGAACAGTCTGACTGGTTCATTTACTGATGATCCAGAAATGTTCCGCCCTTTATGGGGTCTTTGAAGCCTGACTCTCCCATCCCTTCCCCTCCCTTCCCCTCCCTCACTCACCGATAAGGGGTGCATCTTCTCATCGAATATGTCCAGTGACCTGTCCGAGTCCCTGGGGCAGAACCACAGTTAGTCCACCCCACACACAAATCTTACAGTACAACAGTACAAAACTCCATACAGACACATTTCAGTACAGGCACAGGCATACAGACAGATCACTTGTCATTAAACTCATCATAGAACACTTGAATTCCACAATTCCTCACTTTTAGCTAGTCTCACTGCACAATATCTTAGGTGTTAATGATTGCCATTTACTCCAGGCGTAGAAGGAATGCATTTAATGCACCTACATGCAGTATAGATCTACATCACCTCCCTGATCCTAAATGGAACACCCACACACTACATTTGATTTAACAACACTGCATATGCATATGACAAAGAGCAAATGGAGTAACATGACTTAAACTTACCTGTTTTTTATGTGGTAATATATTGCTAGTGTTACACTGAAAGGGAAAGAGGAAGAAACACAGTTAATGAAAACTTTCATGAAATTATATTTTGCATATTTTTCTAAGCATGCAAGGCGTTACATATTAGTTTTCTTAGATGGCCTGCACTATCCAACTAGGTCTATACAGGTGAGATAGCTTTTACACTGTTGAGCAGATGTGTCATACCTACAACCTGAAACCTGCACAGTAGCCATTAGGCTTAATGCTGTATTCAGGACTAAATGTGTCCGTTATAAAGGTGGGTGTATATGGCATCCCACAGCAGACAGCACTATGGGGATCGGACATAACCAAGCCTCTGATGTCAGTCTCAGGAGCCAATGCTCATAGGGCCAAAACACTGTAGTCACTGATTATGCTAACAGATAAACATCCATTGTCTGCAGCTTGCTGTAATATGCCAGTCACATGGCAAAATGCATGCGTGTATCAGTACTGATGCAGATTTAATGTCCAACATGAGGTATATTTCCCCCCCATTAATGATGGCTGATGAGAATGTTCAGATCAAAATATGCCAACAACATTAAAAGAAAGTATATTAAGGTTGGAAAATGTTCAGAGTTCAAGCTTTCAATTATAAGCTGGTAATTGCCTTGCACAGCTGAAAATAATAAAAGACTGTTGCTTGGCTTTGGAACGTGTGCTAAAAGGGTGTGCTGCCTGCAGCGCTACCAGACACCCGGCACAGATTCTGAATGCTGCCGCCTCAGTGCCTCACTCAGGTGATGACCCCTCCTGCCCTCCTGACTCAAATCCACAGTGCAGCCGTCTCTGAACAGCCTGCTGATGGCGGGCGGTAGCTGGAACTAACCATTTGATTGTGCTTTTCAGGTTGGGCTGGCTGACCGTACTGTCGTCTATGAATATAGTAGAGCAGGAGCTGTACTTCTTGGACAGGGGGCCCGGAGACACCTGAGAAAAGGACAGACACCGTCAATCAGCGGGAGTCAGAAGACACTAAAAGGTCCACTAAACACTAAAAAGTTGCAGTAAAATTTTAATGAAAGTTCACTGAGAGGCCCTGCAGAAATGCAGATACTGTTGCTCAGTGAAGCATAATAGCACACCAGGAGCAATAAACATTTGATGACATTCTCCATCAAACTGCAGAAATAACAAAAATGCATCCACTTCTCACTTCTCATGTATGGCATTAAAGTGGTAACACAGCCACAGTATTGAGGACCGGCCATGTCTGGTTAAAAAAAAAAGTGGAAATTGCACAATAACAAGACAAATAATTTCCTGGCGTAGCTAAATATGAAATACATGTTACTAATTGTATATTGTCAAGATGACTGCTGTTAGAACTATCACTACATGTAAACTACTAGAAACAATTAAAATTGCTCTAGGTTCTCAACATAACTAAGCACAGCCATTGTAGCAGAGCACAGAACACTGGCTAACAGAATACCTGTGCATCCTTGTATCAGAACTGAGGCTTCCTCTGACTCCCCATATCTCAGCGTTATGCCAAGTGCACAGTAGCTGACAACATCATTTGCATGCTCAATATAATCTGCTCTACCAGGCATTTTCACAAACAGCTGAACATACTAAAGAATCATACAATTTCATGCCATCATGTATCATGAATGTGAGTAGACATCTCCTGACAGGATTCAGGGTCCTGACCCTAAATTTGAGAACCCTTGATCTTCAAATTATCGCTTTCAGCCACAGTATGGCTTTGAGCCTGAAAACCAATAGGTGGAAGTGAATGGAACTAAGGCTAGCCAGCAATGAGCCGACGTTTACACTCTGTTAGGCGATTGATCTGGTCAGTAAAGAGACAGACATGAGGGGTGCCGACTGCTTTGGTCCCATCACCTGAAGCCATCAGCTCCTCTTACACATTAATGGTCCCCGTGGGGGAAGGGCTGGCCACTCAGATCTTCGCTTCTGTGAAACAGACCTGCCCTCAGACCATATTTGCATATATGTTAACATTCCTCAAGGCGTGTGATTTACGACTGCGGGTACCGCGCAGCTACAGGGGCTGGAGAGAATTCTGGGAGCTAAGCTCAAGTGACACCTTCCAACCTCACCTGTTTGTAAATAACGTGCGGGGCATCTCAACTTACCGTCCAAATGTTTTTTTTTTTAAAGAATAAAGAAAGGCAAGAGACAGTTCAACCCTCAGGGGTAATAACATGACTAAGCATTGATCCTATAGATTTTTACAAAGGTACGGCTGACATTAGCACAGACATAGACAGGCTTCAGAAGAAAGCCAGATGAGTGCATGTGGGGTATTTGAGCAGCATGGGGACAGTCTGCAGGCTACAGGCTGTGAGGACTCTGAGCCTTCCGGTTTCTGGTGGGAGGGTGTCCTCCTGACCCAGAAAAGACAGGAATACCAGTCATGCTGGGGGCAGCACATGGGCCACGTCTGCACTAATTCAATTACATTCAGAGAATTTTTCTCCTGTTACATTTAAAAGGCTTAGCCGATTCCCCTGCACCATTTATCCCCTTTATTTCAGATTAGGACAAGCCCAGAATGACTACTCACTCTCCATTTACTTACGTGGTTTATGTGATTACTTTTCCTTTTATCGCGTACTGGAAAGAAAAAAAGAAAGAGTCAAAGTCAAAACCTTCGCAATCTCAAGCAGAAACAGGCAACTCTAGGACACTAGGGGCAGCTGTTGTATGTGTTAGAGACCTCATGAAGGAACTGTAGCACAGTGGGGGCAGCTGTTATGCTTGTCACAGATTTTATTGACTAACTCACCTTTTGACCCTGCTCACCTTAACAGATTTAACTTCTCAAAGAAATGATGGATATCAAGACAGGAGATAAAAGATCAGATACCTTGTGAGCGACCAGAACTCAGCTGTAACCAGGCGACACTGTTCTGGTCATGCAGCAAAGTCCTGGTCTTGAATGGTTTATTCAGAGTTCATTTTGTTAGAATGCGCTTTCGGTTCACTTTAAAGCCTTCTCGGAACAGTGATTTAGTAGGATCTGTATGTGACTCAATCAAAGGCAGGCCCCCAGGGCAAACTGCCTACAGGAATGACCTGATACTGAGGGGGTCAGTGATAAATCTGTGTGTCCTTCAAGACCTCTCCACATATCAGGGACTGCCTAGCACCCGGCTTCTGTGTTTATTCACGATTATGGTCAAGGGCATACAGTACGGGCCGGATAAGGCTCACCCTGTAAACAGCAGCAACATGAGATACACTACCATCACAAAGGGCTGTGAGCAGACTCAGCTGAGCACACCCACCTCAGTCTCACCGCAGCTTTGCACGGTTACATTTACATGGACCTGCTTAACTGTGCAAGACTGGGTCACACAAATGCAACAGACGCAGACAGTACAAAACTGGCAGCAAACTGGGGTAGGTGTCCAGACCACAAATGTTTGAGCATTTACACCTGCCGTTTTCAAGTTCCTTCAGTACTTGACACTCAATCTTAACTGAAAGCATACAGATGTAAAATTGGAGTCCAAGCATCCACTTGACACTTAAACATCCACTTAACTTAGCATGTGACCAAATTTCCACCACAGTGCTGCTCTATAACATTAGAACAAGGAACAGCTGTCAAGAAGAGAGATCTAAGATGGCTAGCTTTGTCACCCTCGCTGAAAGTCATTTAACATCATGTTGGGACAAATTTAAAAGAACTGATGGACAAAGAAAACTAGATTGTTTAGAATCCCCCAAGGAAAGTACAGCAGAAACAGAAAACTGCTCCCATCCAATGCAGGTGGCTACGCAGTTCAGCCAGTGTGCAAAAGATGCATCCAGTGGACCAGCTCTGCGTTTTACAGTCAGTCCTGCACAGGCACTCACCGTCAGTCTGAGACTTGCTGAGGAAGATGGTACTTGCCCGGGCGTGGTCAGAAGGGTTGGACTCAAGAGCCAAATCTGAAACAGATAAGAGATCAGATAAGTCACCGCTGTGAGTCACCTTTGGAAGGGGTACACGATATTACATTACATTAATTTTGCAGACGGTCTTATCCAGAGCGACTTCCAACACAATAGAACATAATTGTATCTATTCAAGGTAAACATAATATGAACTGATGACTTAAATGCTGAATTCCAATTTAAGGTTAACAAGTTAAACCCAGGGAATATTTTTGGCTGGGCTAATAGACATTTATCAACCCGCTTTGTAATGTAATGGGCTATTTATTCAGTACGTGTTAACCTTATACCACAGACCTGCTCTGTGGGATGAGGCGGCACGAGCCTTAAAGCTCTCTTAACAGAGCAGACAGTGACTGCTGCTTGCAGTGACTTCATGACCGGCAGCTGCTTTTGAGAGGATATCCAAGGACAGAGGAATAAGGCCAGTGTCGTGAGGGAATTTAATTCACTCCAGGATCTGTCTCTCATCAAACTCAGACGCTGAGATTTCGGTGTGTGCAGACCGTCTGAGACAGACTTGGTTTTCACATCCAAAACGGACTTCAGGTGCAGGAAGACATCTGAACCCCTGAAAGGATCAGCAGGGAAGGACAGGCTGCCATTCCCAGCACACTACAAGATGGAGGAGACAATAATGAACCCCCTTGGACACCAAGCCAAATAACTACACTGAAAAAATGACTGGTTTGGAACTACTATCCCATTAGGCACGGCTCCCCTCTTAAAGGATTTGCTGGGTTAGGCTGCTCACACATGCATCTCTTTCCTACACACTTCAGTGGCTTGACAGATTAGCTGCAGTCAGTGAGGAGAACATTCCAGCTGAACCCCCACGTAATGCACTAGACCTTGCACACACCGAGCAGCCAGTCTCCGCAACTGACCCCGTTCAATAGCGGGGGGAGGGAGAAAGCAGGGTGTGGAAGCCTTTGGTTCAAAATCAGTGTTTTTACTGAGCCCAACATTATTCTACTGCCTAGAACCACAGATAAAATGTCACCGACTTCAAATCATGCCCTAATAGCACCCTCAACTCAATCAGAATACAAAACATTGGATATAGACAATGTTGTGGAACTGCAGCCATGCATGTTTACCCTGCCTTTCCAAGTGTCTGTTGTTCTTAGTGTAGAATGAGTTTTACCATTACGTCACTGATTTTATCAAACCCTTGCACCCTTCGGGGCATGTCTGTATGGTAGGATTTGTATCACAAATCCAGATACAGTGTTTTGCAGTGGTCTAACCACTTCTCTGTATGCCTTAATAAGATGGTAGTATATTTAACATTGGGAGGAGACGGAGGCCCCGCTGAAGCTGCTGGGACAGGACCTCTAGGGTCCCGCGAATCCACAGGGCACTAGTCTGGTGGGGGGCATGGCAGGTGGGTGGCAGGGTGCATGCCGGGGCAGAGGCGGCAGGGACAATAGGCCTTTTGTATGGAGCCAGCAGAGAATAGAGAGCGCCTTCACTGCAGTGGCCCTGGGCCATGCGCTGGCACGCCTTCTGGGGACGGGTGAAAGGAGTCCCCGCTCCAAAAACGGGCCGTAGAAGCCCGGGCCAATCACAGGGATGAACTCTCAGCCACAGGGTTACTGGCTCACCTCCTGTGCGGGGAGCTGCTGTTGTACCTTGTGCAAGGAACTTTATCGGAATCATTTCTGCAAACATCTGGTGGTATTGGAAAAATTGTGATTAAGTATCTAATAAGAAAATTATTAATCTGATGTAACCAGATTATTCCACAAATTATCAGAATTTTAGTCCAAGTAGGACAATCATAGCTTACAATGATCAAAACATATAACAGTATGCCAATGCAATTTTCATCTTTCAAATACAGCATGCATTTCTCTTTTCATGTTCTGACACTTACTAAGTTTTTACCAGGTGTCCAAGGGTGGAGCGCACCAATTTTTGCCTTGGCAACCACCTTGCAGTCATCACGAATCCAACCTTAAGCCTGCTGTGAAGAGTAAGGTCCACACCAATGCACATTACCCCCTTGCATGATGCCAGAGTTGTGACCAGTCTTTCACTATGCACTGCTACAGCTGCCACCTAATAGCCTTCAATCAACTGGACATGTAACCAAATCTTACAGCAATGCCCAGCCTACGGTAAGTACATCAAACGCACGTGACTGAAGGCAAACATAAGAGCTAGGGCGGGCAGTCCTGGCTGCAGTGCCGTAAGACCGACTCCTCACACCAGGCTTGCTTAAGCCGATATCAGTAATGACAGTGTGGGCAGCTGTGAAGGTGAAAATGACTCGCGCTCGGGGCGCTCCATCGCAGACCACCCACGCAGGCGGTCTGCAAACATGCACCCCGCATCGCCCTTCTCATGCCAGCCAGTTTGCTTTCCATTTTACATAAAGAAGTGACTCAGCTTGTCTTTTAAAGTAGGTGCAAAGGGACCTTTTTTCAGCATGACACACCATAGCTATCAACAGCATTTGGGGCCTGTACTTAAAAAATATTTTACTGCAGTTCTCTTGGAATACATGTCCATGAAATAAATTAAATGTATACATATGGCTCTATACACTGTGCGATAGGGGTTAAAATTAAGCCCGGAGATAGGTGAAATTGAAAACTTTGGAGACACATAGGCCTCCAGCATGTGAGCTCTCCTACAGGTGCTGCTGGGAGAAGCAAGCAGACACAGGCACAGAGCAGACAGCCTAACCCCAGTCAGCCTGGCGCATCCCTGACTGACGGCCTGCGTTCTGCCCCGTGGATCACCCCCTGCAGGCGTTCCTCTCAGGGTACCACCTGCACATGCCAAGGCTACGGCCCCTGGCCCTCTGCATCAGGGGGAGTGGAGGTTACGTCGGGGGGTAATGGTGCCTGAGATGGTGGGCATACCTCCGGCCTGCCTGAGAGCCACAGGCAGGAACTGGCACAGACAAGTGCCTTACTACTGACACACCGAGGGTAAGCGTGCCAGACTGACTTCCCCTTTCCCGGCAAAGGCGTGCGTGCGCGCGTGTGTGCATGTACTTTTCCCATAAGTTCACGCAGTGCATTTCATTTGAATGGGCTTACTCATACTGCATACAGCAGTAAAAGGGTGTTGTTGAACTGTGATGTTTAACTGTGGGGTAGTTTAAGTCCATCATCCACCAAAATAGATACGGCAGATTCAAATTTACATTTACCATACTCACGACTGAGGGAACTTTTTCTAAACTCTTAAGAACATATTGTTCACATGTTATATTACATGTTATATGTTCTATTACTATCGGCCTTGGTAATTTACTTCTGCCACGCTAATACTATTGCTACTATTGCTAAGTTACAGCCCCCGTGACGTGACCCATTTACAGTATAAGCTTTTTGTTTAGCATGCTGTAACAATTCTTTGTTAAGTTCACCATAAGAAATAAAACTTTATGGATTTTTTTGGATGTTATGGATGATTTATGTAAGGCCTGGCAGGCATAAAATAAAAAATATGGCTTTATCCATGTCCATACCATTGTAATAAAGGCACTAAACTTGCCTCTCTGTAGAGTACAGGCTCAGATCCTGGGTTGGGAGCTCCTGTTGAACCCTCAAGCAAAACTTTACCAACAATTACACCCAATCTCCCTCAATAAATACCCAGCTGTATAAATAGCCAAGGGCTCCATATAAGCCATGCAAGTGACCTTTTGTAAGGGTAAAGACAGCTAGACCAGTCAAATTTGATAGTAATGCTATTGGCAACTGCCACTGTTGCGGCTCTACGGCCCCATGGGGAATCAATGGACTGCTTCCCCAGACTGCAGTGTTATCTGACCACCTGCGGTGATCAGGCAGTGGGCAAGGGGCGGGTCTGCAGTCTAAAGGGTCCAATATGTGAAACTGAGGACTCCCAAACAGCAGAAACTTGACAGACTGCCCATTTATCAGAACAAATGAGCCTTGTAGCGTCATTCATGACAGATACGATACATTTGTCCGCCCAGTCCTGACGTGCCCCCCGCCCCCCCCCAACCGAGTTCATGTACGAGAACAAAATGAACATTCCGGAATAGAAAAATTGATTAAAAAAAAAAAAAAAAAAAATGGGTTCATTGGTTGCTTCTCTTCCTTATTGAGCAGTGAACAAATGTGCAAACAAATTACCTCCCACAAAGCGACGGACTTTATGTTTGTGTTCCGATAACTTTGTGGGCATTCCGTTGTATGACACAGCGTCTCCCTTAATTGGTTCCTCTGGCTGCTCTCTATAATCTGACAGAAAGTCTGTCTCTTTTCCCACTAAAAAGCAAAGTGAAACAGCGCAGCATTTGTGCTCGTTCTGCTTCTATTTACTTTCTTGTGCAGAAGTCTGGATAGAACACCATGCGACGTCAGTAATTTCCCTGGCTATGGCAGGAATGGTCCTCCAAAGGACACAGCAGCAGAAGCACCAAGGACCCTGAGCTGAGCCAGGCAAAGAGTTAACACACAGCCCCTACCAAAATAGCAACAATACAGGGAGTCCCGCGCCTCATTTCTGGTTGTTTTTAATCCCATCATCATAGAATAGAGTTGCCACAAATCCAGCTACAAAAACCTGGCTTTGTACTCCTTTCTGAAGTCTCAAGACATCTTGTAAAACAAAGATGTCATTAATTTTTCTTTGCACTCATAAATACATCAGACATCTTTCTCTGGAGTCCTGATTTAATGGTTTGAGCTGCAGGCACTAGCCGTCTTATTTGACCGACAATCCCTTTCAAGGTTCTTTATGTTTCAAATAAAACACTCCCATGACTAGTAAAAAAAAAACACTGTCAGAGCTTATTTAGCAGGGTTCTTTTTTTGTTTCTGGTGACCTACACTGAGCAGGCTGTGAAAACAGATTATGTTCCAGCTTGAAGTGTCATCCTTCCCTTAAATTAAGGTTTCTGCTTCTCAGTGCTTTCAAATGCTTTCCATCAAATGGCTTCACGGCCCTCGTCACAAACAGGAACGGACAGCATCGTCTTAAAATTCAAATTTCATTTCAACTCGTTCCCACACATACAACAGATTAAGTGAAGCCAATAAAGCACTGATAAGCTTGGATAGCCACACTTGATCTAGAAACATCAGTGCCCTGCAAACCATAAATGTGAAAGCACTTTAGACTACCTCCGGATATTTTCTGTGAGATAACCCACGTAAAGATAACACCCAGGGAAAGCTGAAGCAAAAAGCAGAGAAAACATTTGTTTGGAAGTATCAAGGGTTCATATATCAGCCCTATAAAGACTATCCACGAGGTGTGTGCCTGGTACTTCCCGCAAAACACTTGTAACCAGTGCAATTACAGGGTGTGAGTGCAATCACTCAAAGTGAAATGTTGAATTTGGCAAGATCTAAGCAGCCCTCACCTGCCCCACAGGAGTTCCAGTGCTTGACATGTTGCAATAAAACGCTCCAACGGGAAAGTAAATACAGCGCAGACAAGAGAAACGCCTTTGGTTTCCCAGAAATAAAGAAAGGCTGCTTACAGCTTCCACGCCCTGGTCCACTATCGGAGTTAAAATGGAATACAAACCCCCTAAACTTAACTTGGGCGACAAGTCAATATAATTTTGTCTTGAACACGAGCAGTCTTCCTGCAAAAATCAAGTCATCCAGGTTAAATCACTCAAGGCACATAAACTTTATAAACTCACTACTGGATAGTGGCTTATGCCTCAGTGGTTCTGGGATTACCTCATCACATATTCTGTGTGCAAACTTTGTATGTTGGAAAGGTCAATATCACCCTTAGCACACCCCTTTCCAAAATCTACAGCCATCTAGGGGTGCTAACATATTCAAAAACAAACCAAACAACAGTATCACATAACAAGAAGTTAGCGTGACTCCGCATGCATGTGTGTACATCTCTATAGTACGCAAAAAGATCCACAGGTCTGTTTAGTCTTCCTATGGATTTTTGCATTGGTTTGTGCACGCATTCGTTTCCTTTGACTCTGTCAGCTTCTGTCAGTGTGTATGAAAAGAGTGTACGCGTGCGCGTTTGTGTGCCGGCTTTAATGTGTGTGTGTGTGTGTTGTGTGTGCGCTTGTGATGCAGCTGTCCAGTTGAATCCAATCCTTCAAATTCCAAGAATAGCCGAGAGATTCCTGGAAGCCCAGCCATTCCGCTGCCTCCACACCCCCGCTGCCCGGCAGGTAGAGTGCAGGGTGCCCAGGTGGCAGCGGCCGTCTCGGCAACATCTGACAACAGCCGGGTCTGAGCGCGCAGGCCTGCAGCACTTCAGAGGGCTAACTGGATTACGAAGTCAGCCATACATTTTCATGAAGCTATTTTTGTGTGTGACTGTGCCAGTCTACCCCAGGGAGAAAAAAATATAACAGCGACAAAATCAACAGCCATAAAAGCTGTAAATATCCACTGACATCAAACCCCAGTCTGCATGGGAAAGCACTGTGATGTCTAATATGGATCCTATATGTGAAGCCTACTGCATTGCTTGATGAATGGCCATGGCTAATCAATAAAATCCAGTTCTGAAGTTCAACCCTTTCATAACTGTCCTGTCTGTCTAGCCAGTTATTTAGGGGGCCACACTATAGATGAACCCACTGTTTTATGAAGAAGTTGTCAGTGTGTGGTTCTGGGTTAGGACCAACAGCTATAAGGTACAAACTAACGTTGTCCAATGTTGTCAGTGCACAGTAGAGCATAACGGAAGATGTTTCCAACTAATCACCAACACGACTACAGCTGTGTGCGTTGCAGACTAACCCAGCATGTGAGATGTAGAACGTGAACAGAGCCTAAAAATTAGGGCTCGGGGGCCTCTTTACTTTGTAAGGCTAAAACGTTCCACCTTCACTCAACAGCTTGCGTTGTCCTGAGCACCTACCGTCCGGCACCTCTCTGTCGCTGATGTGCTGCAGATACGGCCCGGTGTCCTCGCTCAGGTCGGTGTTGACCTGGTAGTCTTCTATACGGTCCGGTTGCCTGGTGATCTTCGGGCTCCCGCCGGGAGAAACGCAGCATGATACCGTGTTTCCCATTCCTGACTTGACACAGCCCCAATACTACGAGTCCCTGGAGTACGCACACGTCCTCTAAGTAGCTAGGCAGCTAACTGGGCAGAGAATATCCCCTTTTCACGCATACATCAACTATAATCTTGATATCACATAACTTAGAGCGCACAACTTGCTACTTCAGTATTAAAACGGAGGCAATGGCAAACACTACAAATATTAGCTTAGCTAGCAATTAGTGATCACTCACATTAAAAAGTTTCATGCCTATTTGACGTTGTGCTCACGCAAACACGGTCAGCTGTGCTAGAGACGTCTCACGAGCGACTTTAAAATGAGCTGATCTGACGGCTGCCAAAGGATAAATCAGTGCTCGTAGATAAGATTAATCTGTAGTTCACAAGAAATTCAGAACAGGCCAACTAAGCAAACATTCCCGGCATTCGCAGACCATCCTAAAGCTCCCTGAAACGATAACACATTCGGTAATTTATCCATTCTTCAGCTCAAGAGCCTAGCTAATTAGCTAGCTACATTACTTAAAAACACGATTATCTAGCTTGCAAACTACTCGGCAGGTCAGGTCACCAGCGAGAATACTGGTACAGAATACCCGAGTCCCTTGCCGTCTTGATGGTGCACTTAAAAGTTAATAAATACTAGTATCCAGCTAGCTATGCTCCCAACAACGTGCAGTTCTTACTAGAATCCCTGATTTAGGATTCGGGATCTCCAATTCTCTGTAGCACAGCTAGCTAGTTGAATAGCTCCCGTCACCCGTTCACTGCCAGGACCAAATACCAACTATATCCCGAGGCTTTAGGCCTTGTAAAAATAACTGTCCCTTCGTTTCGTTCAAAAGACCTCCAAGCCAGGGGACAGGCGAGTCTTCCCCCTGTCCGAGTCTTTTCGGAGCACGGCCGTAGTCCCCAGCCTGGTAATGAGGATCCCCCGTTAGCCCCTCCACCCCGCCGGCCAATTCAGCGATCAACTCCCCGCCACCAACGCCATCTGTTCCTAACGCCGCTACCTGGCAGGAATGCAAGACCCGCCCATTTTAAAATTCCATCAACTACCATTGGACCTGTAATCAAAATAAAAGAAAGCTAGCCCAGCCATTGGTAAATATTTATGTCACTTAAACCCGGTTGATTCATTCTCTTCCCGCCTACTTTCACATAACTATCATCTCATTCGTCGCCATATTGGGAAACATTTCCAAACAGCTTTATTACTGAGTGAATTTAATGTCAATCAATTCGCACCACCTTCAAACTGAAATAGGGCTCGGCTATTTGGTCAGGCATGTTCTTTGATTTGGTTGGATGAAGAGTCTAGAAAACCCACCAAATTTTAAAGAAACAGTTACTGAAATGTTACGTTACGGTTTTATGTTATAAAAGCGTCATGTTTCAAATCGTCAGTTTACGTCACCTGTAAATCAAATTTATATTAAAGGTAAGTGGTTTAATTCGAAACGGTAAGGTAATGGCTCATTTGTATCATTTTCAGCTTTAGTGGGACCGTCTCTGATATCAGGGCATCCCTTTTCCATTTTATCACAGATCATTTTAAATCAGAAAACGTGGTTAGCCGTGAGGTGAGAAGACATTTCAGATCAGTTTCGGTGTAAAAAGAAGAATCTTAATGGCTTAGGTTAGTCGACAAACTCTAAACAACATGAAATCGTCGGGGTTGAAATATAACTGAATTAGACTTTTGCATTTCGTCGCGAGATTTCAGTCCAGTCAAACTCTGGCCTGCCACATTTAAGACCTCGTGTCGATAACTTTTATATTATTTTGGTAGAGATTGTTAACAGTTCATTTTGGCCAAAGACCACAAAACGAGCATGAAAATGATTATTTCAGTCTTATATCTCGCGGAACTCAAAACAGCGTGGTAGAGCCATATCTAGCTATCATTCTACTAAACAACACTCCAATGGTTAGCCATCTCGCTACCTATCTTACTGCTTTATAACGATCTATTAGTAAACTAGATCGTCAAGCAATATGATATTTTCAGCTTTTGTATTGTTGAAACCTAGCTAGCTCACGTAGTTATCTTACAGTGGCTAGGCAGCGTGCTGTCTCTTCAGTTTTCATACTTTGAAAGTGTCCATCAGCACTTCGCTAATATTTGTAGCTATCCAGGTCTGCTGTTTAAGGTCGTTAGCACTGACTGGTACTCAGCATGAGTATATAGATAAACCAATTCAGTCAGATTAGTAATTGTAACGACGAATCGGTAAGAATTTGATGCGTGATTTAGCCCAACGTAACACTAACCATCTAGCTAGCTGCGGCTACCGCCAAAGACCCGGTCAAAGCTAAGCAATAACGTTACTGTACTTAAGAAATCTCTTATCAAGAGTAGTAAATTGACGCTAATTAAATGTAATTTCATCGATTGCTAAATTCCTCTTCTTTGTGCAGGGAATCTGGCTCTGAGGATGGCACTGGTACCCTATGAACAGAGTTCTCTGCCGGTGCTCTCTAAACTTCACAAGGCTTCGGCCGAATTCCACTTCGCAAACCACCGCGTGCGCCTGTCCCAGGACTGGAACCGGCTTGGAGTGGCCGCCGTGGTATGGGACGCAGTGAGTGTCGGCGTTGCTGTTGTGTTAAATTGGTCTGGAGTGGCAGACTGTTATGGCGATCTTATTTTTGGCTCATCGCTGCGCAGACTCGCCGCTGTTTTACAGTACGAAGGAGGGTTATAAATCAGACTTAACTTGGTTATGCATCCAGAGTTAACGGTGTTCATACACACCCTGTTTACACTTGAAAAAAGATGTGTGGTGCTAGCATGCAGCAATTCATTCTCATTCTGCCAAACTTAACTAGTTGCCATTTCAGTCCATACCAATGCTATAGTTTTGATATTATGGCATATTAAAGCACCTGACATTGCAGGAATCACAATACCCCAAAGTAATCTGTCACAGTGGTAGTGAAGTTATGCTGTTCTAATGTAATGCCCATTGACAAGTGACGTGTCTTACGTTTGTTGGAGATATTGAATTAATTCATGTCAGTGCATCTTGCTGACAGTTTACACTATTAAAACAACATAAGTGTAAATGCATTTCTGTAGGTGTCCAGTTGCACAGTTTTTTTTTTTTTTTAAATCAGATAAGAATACAGTACATTCCACAACTCAGGGTATCAAGTTGAAGTGACCAAGATGTCAGGAACAAGGAACATTACTGGAAAATATTTTGCTGATGTTGAAGTTAATCTTCTAGAAAGTCATTGTTCCATGACTTCACCAACATCTTCTGACCATCTGCGGCTAGTTAAATTTGTTCCATGCAAATGTTTTTTTGGGACCTGTGGCACTGAGTAGGTCGTAGTCCTCTTGTAGGACGTTAGCTTGCAGTACAGTCATTGTTGTAATGAATTGTATTCCAGCACTAATCTGGGGTTGCGTGCATAGCACACCACTTAGCCGAGGCATATTATAACCACATTCCAATGATATATTAATGCCATCACAATGCCCCTGCAGGATTACGTATACATTATGAAACTGTTTTGTGCTAAGTGGGATGGGCTGACTGAGAAGTTAATTAGTCCCTGTGACCAATCACTGTCCTGGAGGATGATGCGCATGTCTTTGTGCCCCGCCAGGCTGTGGTGCTATGCATGTACCTGGAACTGGGAAAGACGGAGCTGTTGGGCAAGGCAGCCATCGAGCTGGGTGCTGGCACAGGACTGGTGGGCATCGTGGCAGCATTGCTAGGTGGGGGGAAAAAAGTTGTTTGCATTCATCTGTGAGTTTTTGCATCACTGTGTACAAACCGGCTACTCATACCATTTTCCCCAGGCGCTAAAGTAGTGATTACAGACCGGGAGCCAGCCATGGAGCTCTTGCGCACCAATGTACAGGATAATATACCTCCAGAGCAGCAGGGGGCAGTGATGGTGTCCGAGCTCACCTGGGGAGAGGGCCTGGAACGCTACCCGGCAGGCAGCTATGACGTCATCCTGGGGGCGGACATCGTGTATCTGGAGGAGACGTTCCCTGCGCTGCTGCGGACCTTGGAGCACCTGAGCTCTGACAGGACGGAGGTGCTGCTGGCGTGCAGGATCCGCTACGAGCGGGACCTGGCCTTCCTCGACATGCTGCGCCAGAGCTTCACCGTGCAGGAGGTCCACTACGATGAGAAGAGGGACATTCACGTCTACAAGGCCATGAAGCACAAGGCCAAGGAGGAGCTCTGACAGGGCCTCTCCTGAACAGCTCAAAGACTGAGCACTTTGGGTGTGAGTTGGCAGATTCATTGACATGGGTGATTCGATGTGGCAGTCTCAGTGGCATTGGAGAATTAATGCTTAACCCTTTTTATGGAAAACAAACATAAAAGGTTATGTTATGAATGAATTGTACTATAAATGTCATTGTTTCAAGATTTAAGTCAGAACCTGGCGTCACAACCCAGAAATAGTGCAGTCAAGGCTGAATGCTCATGATAGAATGGACAGTTATGTAAAAATGCTCTTAAATTCACAACACTAAAAATTAAGCTGACCTTAGACTTGCTCCTCTACTGTCTCCTGATTTACCTCCTCTCAAAGGGGAGGAACAAGATTTTCAAAAGCAAATACAAGGAGCAGTAAAGGGTGATGTCTAACACCTGGGTAATGCAGTATGGTTCGTTTTGACGGGGCTCCATGAAAAATGGAAGAAGGGCCATCATACATCAGGAGGGGGAGCAACGGTTTTCAACTGTCCAGATGGCGCCATTAAACTTTATGCGTTTTGCCAACACTTTTAGTTAATTTTATAGAGAGAGCAACGACAATAAACAAAATGAGGGTACTTTAAAGCAGTTTTAATGTGGCATTACATTAGTCTATAAAAGGCTGGTACAACAGATTATTGTCACAGAGGGTGGTAAAAGAGGAGGGTGGGCACAGAGGTTATTGATGGTAATGCGGAAGCAGTGAGTCTTTTGATCGTCAGTTAGTAAATACACTACTGGAACACAAAAAGCTGCTGCTAATAGGATTACAGTATGTACAATATAGTGTTTAAAAATGATACTCGGCAAAACTGGCATTACACAAACTGCACAAAAGGTTTAAAAAACCATCTTCCCTACATGGAGCTTTGCAAAAAAGTCATTCCACTGCCAGAAATATTTTTCCGTTTTCCCCTGACAAGTGTTTTTAAATAAGATTCACAATAATTTTCACAAAATTTATTCAACTTTTTTAAATTTTATTTTTAGTAACCTTTAAAAAATCTCTTTGAAAAAGAAATTTCTGAAATTTTAAGAAAATGGGAGCAAAATAATTTTTTCTTGTGCTGGGAAAACAAGTCTTAGATATTCTTATTTTGGGATCATTTTGTAGAGAAGAAAATGTATAAACTGCATTTCATATACAATCTGAGACTGGCCTCAGTCTTACCTTCCCCTGCCTATCCACTTTCAGCTTTGATCTTCTGGCCATACGAATATGTGCAGGAGTTGCCTTATTTGTTCAGTCCAAAAGTTACAGAAACAAAACCGTAACCATTGCAATATACAGTAGGAGGTGTTCTCCAAATAACCTCACAAATGTAGTTTTATTGAGGCCCAGACACGCCTATCTTAATGACATAAATGCACCTCAGCCAAACCACCTTTCAAATCAGCTGTGGACCCCTGTCCCCCAAATCATGGCACAGCTGTCTGAACACATTCCCTTTTTACATTTAAAGTAAATAACTGTGATTATCGATACAGGATAATTGCGCTTTATTTATAAAGGATAATAAACTATAGGATTTTGCTTCAGTGCCCAGCCATTTTGAAATTACATTAAAGAGTAGTTTCAAAGCACTGGCAAAGAAAAGCTGTGTGCTTTGAGGTGTGCTATATCAAATTCCTTCCCCTTGGCGAAAATGTGCCATTTTTCTTGCCTTAAAATAGCTCGCCATTGGACAGCGCCATGGCAATCTGTCACGCTGAGATTCGGTCGCAGGAACTTTGAAGTCTCCCTGTGACCTGTGCTGCGGGAGGCAGACAGGCGGGTGATGGATATGGCCGTCAGCTATGCGGGACGGAGGGAGAGACAGTGTGCACTGACATCAGCGCACCTCTCAGACAGCCTTCTGCACCAGCCTAGGAGGCAGACACCACTACACCTGCATTCTGAGTCTGCAGCTAGAGGCTCAGCCATCAGGTCAAAGATTAGTCTGGCTGTGGCTTACTCTCTGTGATGATTCTTCTGTTCTCACGATATTAAACACATACATGAATATTGTACATTTTAACAATCCTTTAATGTATAAAAATAAAGCAAGCAAAGCAATACTGTTTTGACGCTTTCAATGTCCACGTTTAAAAAAAAAAAAAAAAAAACCTCAAAGGAAGAGGATCAAACATATTTTGACCTCCTTATTTTTTTCCTCCTCTGCGTTACTGACACAGGATAAATTCTGCTGGCTGAACAATACAACTAAGGTTGTTTAGAGGGGCCTGAAATGAGTCTGGACATGCATACTCTAAACAGGCTGCAGAAAGCAGTGCAATCCTTAGCAACAAGTTCAATAACAATAATTCAAAAAGTCTGTTGATCGGATTAGTCTCATTTGACTATATATGGCTTACTCAAAATACTGTTAACCTAGTAGATGTGCCCTAAATATGAATTAAAAAATTTCAATTACAAACATAAGTTGAAACAGATTTGCTATTTGTAACTATTTTTTTTTTTTTTAAAAAAACCCCACCGTTGCTAAGCAGATTAAGTTCTGCACAAGCCTAGGAAGCAGGTAGGACTATACTTTCCCTTTTTGAACAACTGGTATGAAATGAGTGATGCTAAGGTTGTAACAAATCTGCTTGATTCAGCTGTTATGGATTCACTTTTCATAAAATACAATGCATGGATAAAACGTGACAGTGAAACTGGGTCCGTGTACTTCCCATACAACCTCGTGCAAATGGCATGCATGTTTAACATAGGCATATCTGGAAAACAAAAGTAATCACCATATTAATTTTTGTAATGCTGCTTTTGTTGTTGATGGTAAAGCCTTGCAATAAAATGTGAAAATACGCCAGATGCAAGCAAATAAATTCTACTATGAGCTGCAAGAACACCATATTCATACGCTGTTTCAAAGAACTTGACATCTGAGCTGTGCATATGTATATATACAAATTTATATATAGAGGAAAAAAAAGAAACTACAGGCCATTGACTTATGCTGGTAGAGGCATTCGTATCATCTTATACACAAAATGGAACAGAATACCCCAAAACACAATGATCCCCATAACGGCTTTTTTTTTGTCAGATAGCTGCCAAATGTGTCAAAGCTGGAGATACCGTCCAAATGGACCATATGTATTTCCTATTTTTGTTTTGTTTTAAACATAAATACAACAATTCCATATTGGTGGTGACATTATGAAAAAAAAATCATGGAAAAATAGTAAATGGTTTTACAAAATAAAATACATGATGCAGTAAATCTAACCAAGACCACTGGCTCCACATAATGACAACATAATGTATAATATTAATACAATATGGCATTCCTTAATCCTATAATGAATAGAACGTATTTCGTATCACCCCCTCCTCTCTGTTGCTAAAGAGTTGAACTGGCTTAGAAGATGGATCCCCAAAGTTTCCAGGTGCAGCAAGTTTTAATACTGTGATTCACACTGGCTAGCTAACTGGTCTCCGTATCAGTGCAGGAAAAAAAGAGCCATTCCCAACTTCACTCACTTGAATCCACTCAAACAGACACATCTGTGGTCTCTACAACTGAGTTAATTTCAGGCAGCAATTAAAAGGAGCGAGACCCTTCTGGTTCGAGGCAGGAATACACTAAACAAGGTCAACGTGAACCTTGCAGTATCTATTCAGTGGGCAGAACCAGGAATGACAGCTTACAGGCAGTCACCCACTGGCACTCACTGCCCCACCTTAGGCTATTCAAGAAAACTGGGGCTTCATCTGGAAAAGGAAATTTAAAATGAACTGTTAAGTGTATGCGTGTGCCAAAAGCATGTGCGTATTTCATTGTACCATAACTGTTAACAGGGTGTTGTATCTGAATATATTTACAAATATTTCTAAATTACAGTCTTCAGGGATCCATCTTCCACATGGCGTGATATAGTTTACCAACCATTTGTGGACAATGCCTTGGTATGGTAACAAAAAAAAATACACAAAAAAATCTGACTTACAAATATGTAAGGAAGAAAACAAACAAAAAAAAATCAGCCCACAACACTTAAGTAAAAGATGTATTTCACGTCTCAATGATCTGATCAAGGTGTTAGCAACACAAGCACTAAAAAAAAAAAAAAAAAAAAGACAGGGCCACACACCACCCCCATTGCAGGTTTACTCCAATCTCGTTTTAACACTACGCTGTGGTGCTGGAACCAGGGATGACACTACTGCCATACCTAGGGCAGGACGATGAAACTTTCCATGTACTGGTAGCATCTGTGACTTCCTCTGCTTCTATTGGTAAATCACTGATACTCATGAAGCTTCCTCTTCCCCGAAGGTCTTACGCTTCACTCCGTGATAGCACTCTTCCATTTGGTGACCGAGCTAGAAACCCGAGAGGGGGGATCCTTTCTTGAATGAGCCAGAAAGAGTTCCCCCAAGGCCTTCATGTCCTGCTTGCTGGCCCAGACTGATCCTGGTACTGGTACTGATTCGAGAGGAGCTCAGCCAATTTTCCTGCCCGGGCTCCCCTTAAAGAGAACCACTGAGAACACCAACTGTTGAATGATTGAAAGTTAGTCATATTCCTTGCCTTTAAGGTCATGATCTGCTAGTAAAGAGAGGGTATTATATCCTAGGCTGTTTTTTCCCTATTCCTGTATTTTCGTAGAGGCAGTTTATAGCATTAAAAAACATTTAGAAAAAAGAATAGTCTGTGCCCAGATAGCTATTGCCAGGCAGAGTCTGTACAGGGGGGCAGATGCTGGCTGGGGGGGGGGAGGGAAAGGTACTACTCGGATTTATGGCAGTACAGGTCCTTAAGTGCTTTCAGTTCCTCGATGAGTGTTTTGTTCTGGTTCTCCAACACGGCAACTCGGTTCTCCAGACACTTGACGTACTCCTTCTTTTTCCTGCGACACTCACGCGCTGCCTCCCTGTGGCACAGTGGGGAATGACAGTCAGATGTGCATCAGATATTACGCAGCAAAGGGGTGTGTGTGTGTGTGTGTGTGTGTGTATGTGTGTTGGGGAGGGGGTTGCTCTTACCTTACTGCTTTCATTCAAGACATGTATCATACATTAGGGTCATGATCATAAAATTCACAGTATTACACTTGAAAAAGAAATCCTAGAAATTCATCCTCACCTTAAAACCGCACCTAGGAGTATGTTCATAAAGGCTCTGTGAGTAGCTTACAGTGAAGACCTGGGACAAGCTCTCAGGCAAAGAACAAACTGTGCCATGGTCATGTACACACATGCACACATATTGCGTTCGCTTTCACCATTTAAATTTTTAGCAGATCAGTTTTGAAGACATTTGTGAGAATAAAACTGTGATCCAGCTGCATTCCATTATGACCTCAGCTCTTTGAACATGATTTCAGGGCCTCAAGAGGCCACACAGAGTCTTTGCGGCTTTATGAGCAATCTATATCACTATCTATAATTGCTATATGAAAGGTTTTATGAATTACTCTGTAACCCCAATACTCACAAGATTCACATTAAGAATTTTAAAGATTCACAGACTATTTTCAACACTGCACATGTTGTAATATAAACCCAGATTTAGCTATGTACGTTTACATTTATTCATTTGGCAGACGCTTTTATCCAAAGTGACTTACAAGTGAGGCAGAGTACAGCACAAGCAAAAAAAAAAAAACATACAGAGTCAATATGTAGCTGATATATATGTGTGTCTGCATGCGTGTGTGTGTATATATACATGCATATCATACACACAAAGCAGATGTACAATGGCAACTGAACACTCTGACTGGGCTTATTTCTCTTCGGTGCATACCTGTTCTTCATGAGACGCACCTCCCTCTTGCGGGTAGCCTCTTCTGCGCCCCCCTGGCTGGGCAGGGCAGGGGAGGAGGCCATGACAACCCCGGGGGCAATGGTGCTGGTGGGGGCTGTGCGGA
Organism: Megalops cyprinoides; assembly: GCF_013368585.1. Classification (NCBI taxonomy): domain Eukaryota; kingdom Metazoa; phylum Chordata; class Actinopteri; order Elopiformes; family Megalopidae; genus Megalops; species Megalops cyprinoides. The sequence goes on from NC_050596.1 coordinate 25,247,454, forward strand.
TCTGGTAGGCCTGAACATCCCCAGAAGCAGCTGATGGGGAAGGGGGGGCGGACGACAGAGGTTAAAATCATGTAAACAGTTTAGGTGATTAACACAAACTTGAAACACGAGTGCCTAGCCCCACAATGTACCCACAGTGAGAGCAGGGGTCAAAGTGTTACCCAACCTGGACATTAACTGAGAGTGTGCACATATTGGCGAGGAATGTGTGTATGTAGGTGCCACGCATAAAGGGCTCACAGATCTGTGCTTATATAACATTACATTATTGGCATTTATCTGATGCTCTTATCCAGAGTGACTGACATACTGCAAGTTACAATTTTTACATGCTATCCAATTATACAGCTGGATATTTACTGAGACAGTTCTGGATTAAGTACCTTGCCAAAGGGTACAACAGCAGTGCCCCGGCAGGGAATCAAACCAGTTACAAGCCCTTCCGGTTACAAGCCCCGCTCCTTACCGCTATGCTACACTGCTTGTGTGTAACTCTGTCGTGTGTGTGCTAAGCATGCTCGTGTCCTGTGCCTTCTCACCTTGCACCACCACCTGGTTGCTGGGCACCAGGATCTGCTGGCCGTCGGAGGTCTGGGCATACTGCAGGATGGTGGTTCCGGGCTGGGCGGCTGCAGCGTTGGTCATGGTCAAGGTCTGCAGGCCCTGCACCCCATCCGTACCGTTGTTGGCCAGCTGGATGGCGCCGCCCTGGGTGATCGCGACTGTTGGGAAGGGTGACACAGATAGTAACATACACATTTTCTCATGTCTCAAAACTGTGTGACGCTAAACTATAACATGTATTAAAAAATGTAATGCAATGGTTTAACACACTCATTAGGTCTACCAGCTAGCTTGTATCTTGTCTGGCCAACCATTGAAACCTGGTCATGGAGCACTTCTAATGTAAATAGAGTACAAACACACAGGGCAGAAAAACAATATACAATCCTATAAGCTTCAATCATTTCTAAAGGAGGGCTATTTTGAGCGTGTGTGTGTATGAAACGGGAAAGGAGGCACGCACTGTACTGGCCGCTGCTGGTCTGGTAGATTGGCGTTGGTACGGTAACAGTGGTGATGGCAGGGGCGGAGTCTTCCTCAGATTTCTCTTCCTCTATCCGTGGGACTGCAGGGGCATCTGACGACAGGTCGTTCAGGATCTTCCTGCAAAGATTCAGTCCCCGGGACGACAGAGCAAAGAAATCAGGCCACACAACATACACAACTACCTTGCTGTACAGCCTTGCAGTGGCTGAGGTACCTTCTTTGAATCGAACAAGCTAGCATTAGCAAGCTCACACAATGTCACACCCCCTGGGACCAAAACAAGGCTTAAATTAGCTGTCTCCATGTGAGGGACCTGGGTCTTCCACTAATCATGATTTATGTGGAGTTATCCACAGATACAACACAACGTCTACTAAGGCCAGAGCTTAAGTACCTGTAGGAGGGTCGTCTGGACAGGATCTCCCTGCGTTTCTGGGAGTCTGTCACACTGTCCACCGACTCCTGAGAGTCCTCACTCTCTGCAATGGTGGAGATCTGGAAATCACATTGATGTTACTCAACCAAGGTGCCTTAACTACTACGCTAGCATTGTGCAATTAATGTCAACGTCAAGTGGACCAATAATCAGTTTATGCTGACACACTTTGTGGTTGTGTCCTGTGTCACAACAGTGTTTTTGTGCTCTCACCACAACAGGACTATGGGTGGTCAAATAAAATCAGTCAAAAATAGCTTAGCCAAGACTCAAAATGTAGACATTTCACCAGAGCACAGTAACACTATACAGCTTCTTTGCCTCCTTGTTTTCCCTGCTTCGTCTGGGTTCTGTTGAGGCCAGTGTGGCAGCACCGTCTCCACAGAGGTTTTCCTGTTGTGTGACAGTTGGGCTTGAGTAGATTCAGAGCACACTCACCTGGACTGTCTGCACCTGTGGGGACTGGATGACAGAGGGCTGGGCAGCCTGGATGACCCCATGCACCTGCACTGTCTGTCCATTGGGAAGCTGCACCAGGGTAACTGTGGGTCCAGAAGAGGTCCCGTGCGCAGCCGCCATAGATACCTACAACACCAACACGTGCCCTCAGTCTCACACACGCACTAAACTGTTGCTTGGAAACAGAACCCCTCCCTAAACTTGAGCATGTCAGTGGCGGGAAAAGTTAAAACCCATTATCCATCAACATGAGGTTCAGGAGTGGAAACACTTTCAAATTTCTGCTTTGATGTAGCGCTGCAGGCTACCCACACACCTGATCACTGTCAGCTGCTGAAACTGCACTGTGATTTGCAATGGGAGAGGTGCTTGTACAGCTGGGTTTTTAGTGTGCAAGCATGGCTTGTGCTTGCCGATGCTGCACAGTGATGCTTTTGGGCAAATTCTTATACTCATCAAAAGCTTACAGGCAACTGCCTCCAGCCAATGGCTCCTCAAAGAGGAGCTCCAGGGGCCAATCAGAAGAAAGTGGGAATGTGTGTGCAATCACCAGCACAACCCCCCGTCTTTCTGAGAGTGTGGGCGAGAGTGTCTGTGTGGATGGGGGTAGGGTGGAGGTTTACCTGCGCCAGTGTAGCAATCTGTGCCTGGGCAATCTGCTGGCTGTCCGTCTCTGAAGCAGCAGTGTCACCACCCTGCTGTGAATCTGCAGCCGATTCCATGGTCATTTAGTTAGCTAGGGACACACAGGGGAGACAACACTGTCCTGTTACCAAGGAGAACTTGCTGACATCATCAAAAGCCCACATGCTCTCACTGTACAGTATGTATAGTATGTGCCTGTATGTCTGGTCATGTTTTGGGCATCTCATTCTCAGATCAGGCGTGCATTTAACAGCTGTGTCCTTGTGGCGGTGCTTTAGGTTTCTGGTCTTCTCCTGTAGCTCCTTATTGCCTATTAGCAGCCTAGTCCAGTTTTGGCCACGTTGTGGTCCCAGCACCAAAACACCTGTATGACGGCTGATTGCACATGATTTAACTTCTTTCTGGGTGCCTCAGTAACAACTCCAGCACGAGTCAAAAACACTCATCCAACCTGAGACCCAGACATGAATTTGTGGTGTTAGATAGTTTTGGGATGTAACTGCAAACATTTGTTAATACATTTGCAACTGGAGCCTGAAACAGATTGCAAGTTTTCTGGAAAGATTTAGCAAGTGTGTGAAAATGAACCCCCAGGGAAAATGTCTTCTTGGATCTACTACCCAACACCAAGACTTACCATCATCTTGCCGTTTTACCATATGCAGGACACAGATGTTTGAGGCAGTCTGCAATGTTGCATCTGTGTGTTGTTACATTCGTGGCTCTATTCAATCCCACTTTTAAGGAAGACAGAGTAGTGAAGCAGGTGTGTAAATGGCAGATATGTAAAAGCCAGGTGTTTTCATATGATCAGTGTCCCAGGGTTTTATCCCCTCCAGCTACCCTAAACCCTAATGGGGTTATGGCACCTTATATATCATATTGACACCATGCATTTCCCAAATCCCAAAATTTGAAAATTGACATTACATACAGGCAAGGAGCAGGCTGGCTTTTAAGGACATTCGGACACCTCTTGATATCTGGTATGTCACAAGAAATGCAAAATTTAGCCTATGACCGCAAGCCATGGCTGCAAGTACATGTGCTGGAACATATCTGATGCTGGTTGTGTGTACGAGGGTTGAGTACGTTGGTTTGCAATGAACACTTATGTCCGTTTCCACAAAAGAAAACATGTCATGCAAAGTAAGGCCCATGTAACAATTTCAAAAAATGACACTCAACTATCTGTTGCAGGACAAAGGCAGGTCCTGGGCCTCCATTATATAGGTGGGACGTACACCATAGCAGAGGCAGGGTAGCAGGTGTTTAAAGCACTACGCTTACTGTGGCAATGCTTCCTACCATGGTGCTATATTACAAGAATAGCGCAAATGAGACAGCATCTATATGGCTGCATGCCTAATCCTGCCAATTCACCTTTGTAAGTTTCTCTGGATAAAAGCGTTTGCCAAATGAATAAACACAAATGTAAAAATGAAGCATCATGAAGCTGCGAATCCAAAGCCATGACTAATTTTCAGTCTGGCTCAGTCTCGGTTCATTCATTAGTGTCGCCACTGCAGCTATTCATCATCAATTCTCGGGTCTCACTGTTTCACAGCTTCAAACAGCACTGGAAACCAAATCTGCCCATTTGAAGCAGTGAAATAGTTGCTGCTGTCAAACTCAAAACTATGGCTAAGGTGAGTGAAACCAAGGTTTAGGAGGAGTGATTTTGCAGTCAACATCATTTACTAGCAGAAGCCTTCATTATGAGAGCGAAGAGAGAGAAATCACACAGGTGTCAATTAAAGCATTATTCCTAGGAGACTGTCTGTTGCTATGGGTATGAGGAGGTTAGTGGAGTATGGGGATTCTTTAGGACTTGTGAAGGCTTTTGTAATCACAACATTTGTGTGTGAATCACTGCACTGCAAACAGTAATGAAAGACAGGCCACAGGGCCAGGGAAACAATGACACATCATGGGGGGTAACAGAACAATAGAGGGTGGTTAAAAGCCCACTCACTTCTCACACACCTCCTCAGTGAAGATCCAGGTGAGCACTGTTAATTACCGCTTCACAGACAGTGAAGGGGGCAGAAGACCTCCGCGACACCGTTCTGACGAAGGGAGACAGCATACTCCGATAGGGAGTGGAGGGGAAAAAACATGCCTGGGAAACAGCTACAGGGGGTGGGGGTGGGCAGCAGAGAGCCATCTTGGCTCCATGCAATGTGAAAAAAAAAAAACCTCAGGGACCCACTCTGGTGAGGAATGTGGGAGTGACCCACTTCTACCAGCACTGCAAATGGCAGACAGGAAGGAACTGTGCATGCACGCAAGTGCGTGCACGCACGCATACACACACACACACACACACACCCCTCTCCCAGAAGGCCATCCAGTTCAGGGTGCAGGAATGTGTCACCTCAAGCCCCACAGCTATGCAAGCAGCCAGGCAAGCTTACCGCCACAAAGCCAGGCCGGCATTTTGCCGCCCAGCGCTCTGTGGCACCGCTCGCAGTAAATGAAACACGACCTCCTGCCCAGAGAAAGGGCGAGGAAACGGGTCACTTCATTTCGTGTAAAGGCCATTCGGCGCCCGCGACGCACCAATCATTGTTTTGCCCGCTCAGAACCTGGCGTGCTGCGGAAATGTAATACCCACCCCCCAGGCTGTTCCCTCACACCCTCCCCCTGCTGCTATGCTGACATGCCAGGGCGTATGCCAGAGAGAGAGGTTAAGGGAGGGGGTGGAGGGTGTAGGCAGAAAAGCTCTAAAGTGTTTTCTTGACCATGCAGATTTCCCTTCCCAGCAAGCTGCAGTGGAAGAAATTCTTGACTAAATCTGCCTGTGGTGCCAGCAGCTGCCCTGGGTGGCAAACTGCAGCGGTGAAACACAAGGGCCAGCAAATAACAGGCACAGAGGAAAAGAGTGGTTATGGAATAAGAGCTGGCGGTATTAACATAGAGTGAGAATACTGCACAGACTTTATTTACACCGATTTTACACTAACCATGCTATAATGGCTTTACCATTTCAGTCTGATAAACCCACTCTACCACCGTTAGAGGCCCACTAATGTTTGATCTTAGGTCCCTCTCTAGCCCCAGTAATCAGACAGATTACTGTAGTACTTGGTAAACACCAAAGATTCTGATTATCAGACAAAACATACTGCTAATTATGGGATGAAATTTTTAATATTGAGTCACAGATCTGTAAAATTCCAGCTAATACACCACCACCGGCTACACTGCCACAACGTTCCACTGTGAACAATGCATGACTTATTGGGTTCTGTCCCTCTGAAAGCGTGCAGATTATCAATTTAATTCATGACCATTTGATGATTTGTATTCTTCCCAGTAGATTAGCACTTAATTTTCATTTAACTACACATTACTTCAGTTGACCACATCTTAATCAGGAGATATAGCCGTCATAAAATCTTAAAAAGCAGAATGCCACGATACAGCGATTCAATCAATCAATCATCAGAACGCGTAATGTTTTCATGAATGAACTCACATGAGCCGACAAATTGTGGTTTGATTGTTAATTGGCAGTTTTCCAAGATTTAAAAAGTCTAGCTCTTCCAATCCTGCAACGCAGATAGCATAGCAAGCGTATTACCTCGCTCGCTAGCGCAGTTACAATCACACGGCTTGTTTATGATTTCCTCTTTGCGCCAAATTCTTTTGAATTCTAAGGCATGCCACATCCAGTTGCTGCTGCTCCACAACGACATTTCAGATTATAACCAGATATGGGCGATAAACACAGTATCACCCTCTGACAGGGAAAACGTGTTTATCAAAATTCCCTGAATTTGTTAGATAGCTATCCAGAAAAAATCTATTTGCATATCTACCACATGTCCCCGTTGCCGCCTTTTTTAACACAGCTAGCTGGGAACATAGCTATAGCTTGCTAGCAAACTACAGAGCAATGTTACCCGAACTAAGTCTTTATATTTAACTACTGCAGAAAATCGTCACGTATCAAGGTAGTTAGACCAAATAGCTAAAAGGATTTGCAGTTCTAACCAAAATGGGTTGGCTTGTTGATGTCTGATGTTGCTAGTCTAGCATGCAAGCTCAACGAGCTAGCTACCTACCTAGCTAGTAAGATAAAAACAGATCATACCGAAATTGATTAAATTACCTTACACAACCCTTATTATACACTAGCCGCGCCAGCAAGACTCCGTTTGAACGCAGTGCCACTCTTTCAGTAATGCCCAGCGTTAGAATAAACAGTGATTGAGACTGTCAATTCAACATTGTTTTTTATTTCTGAAAACCTCCCACTACATTGATGCGCAGTAATGAAAGTAAAAAGACGAATATTGCATTTAAAGGCAGTATTACATCGGTGGTTAGAACTCAGTCGACACGGATACATACACTATGGTGCATTTCGGTATACATTGAGCGAGCACGCAGCGTTCCGCTCCTGGCTCGCAGTCCCTGCTCCCCGCTTGTCCCAGCCGCAGCCTCCCCTCCCCTGCGCGCCCGAATGCCTGCAACAAGCCCGCAGCCGCCATGATCTCTTTGTTTCCTCCGGGCCGATCCCAACGACACTCGTACCCTCTCCGGGACGTACCCTGTCTCCCTCCCCCCCGGACACTTCCTTTCTCTTACCGATACAGACTCCCTCCGTCACTCCCGGGCCCTCGGAGCTCCACTTTTATTCAGGCCGACACGTAAGAGACCGCGTCAGGCTACACCTCCGTCGCGTCACCGAGAACAACAACACGGAGAACGAGGGAGACGAAAATCAGCTCAGCGGCACTATCGGGAACAACCGAGTGCGTCGCGGACGAGACCGAAACTTAACGGAGATGACCGATCTCTAGCCGAGTTCTGGCGGAAATTTCCGGAAATGCATACGCTGAAGCTGCGTACATGCCGCCCAGGGGTAGCAAATGTTGGCAGACGCTTTTATACATTGCGTTGCAGTAGAACGAACAAACGCAAACCCGAATATTTCCGTTGGAACTTTGTCACTGACTTTCAGCGGTTTGCTTTGAAAATACAAACTGATGACACTTCTACATTGGGCGCAAGCATTGTGCAGCGTTTTATATTATTTATATGCGTAATGCGTGTGTGAGCATTCTAGTCAGGAAGCTGTTTGAGAGACTGGGTGGACGCACAGAGCCAAGTCAGATGAAGGAAGCGCCTATACTGCTGGACGACAGGGACAACAAAATCACTTCTTAAAATATAACAAGCAAGCAACAAGACTGGAAAATTATTAATCAGCAATCGTGGAGGAGAGAAAACTGAACGATAAAAATAAATGCAGAGCGTGAAGCATCTGACTTCAGACACTAAGTGGAGTTGCTGACAGGATTATGTCGTATCTGACAGGAGTGGAAGTGAATTTTTGCTCACTGTGTAAGTAGCGGCTAGAAAGTTTGGCCCAAAGAATAGTTAATTTTATTTAGTAATGTTACTAAAATTATTTAAATCGAATGACCTTCAAACCAGAACTTTGACTTTGACTTTGACATTTCAGGTAGTTTCGCTGAAGTCAGAAAAGTCTGCAAGCCAGGTATCCATCTTTCACAGGTGCACTGATTTTCCTTCTTTTTCTCACACGGAGTTTACGGTTTTTAAAAAGAGAACACTGCAGACTTTGCATTTACCAGTGTCTATGTTGCATGAAGGAGGGACTAATGTTGTTGTCCATTTTATAACACTGCCTGTCCTAACCCCTCACTGATCTCCACGTCACCCCTGCCTGTTGGGTTACTGTGGTCTCACACTCCCATCACTATTTCATACCTCAACACAACATTTCAGGATGGATCCCACAATAAATGAATAAATACAAGACAAACAAATTAATGTCTAGAACCGATTCCAAACCACCCACACCATTTCTGCAGTTTTTTAGATCAGAATAACAGTAGCATTTGGCACATGCGATATCACCCTCACAACCCTATAATACTAAGCATCACTTTCACACCATTAGATGTGCTGATAGACCTGTAAATGAAAGCTATTGTAATTTTTTTTTTTAAATTAGAGCTATTTTTGGGGTTGGGGTTGAAATGTAGCCTGAAGAGGTGGATCTTTAATCTGCAAGAAAAGTTTGCCAGCTGTTCTTACTGTTCTCATTTCGCTCTGGGTTTAGTTGGCGAGAGAAGGACAGTATCTTTTCAAGTCTCCTCAAGGAGCACTTAATATTTGCACAAGTATATTTGCACCAGCATAAGTTTAACTGTTTATCATGATTTTTCAGAAGTTGTTTTCCCCCAGTGATTATTTGATGATTTTCATTAATATAATACTACATGTGGACTGGGGGTTGAATTAGATGTCCCTATAAGGTTATGCTAAACTTCTTTTAATAGAAATCAGAAGTGTACACAGACAATTTGTCAACAGTAAGAAATATTTATTGACAGAAAGTTTATATGTTCATTTTTAGATATATTTCCACATACATTATTTATTTGTGTAGTCTGCATATATTCACACAAATTCACACACTAATATGTATTAATATATTTTTGACGTTGACAAGTTTAATTATCTACACAACAGACTTTTGGCTAGAAGCTGAACAGCTGGCAAAAGATGCTGACTTCATTATCATTATTAATATAACACACATTGAGTATAGTATTCTCAGTACTTTTACAATATATTCCCCTGTTTACCTTTCTACTGCTTCACCACAACTTAGGTTAGTTACTACACCCAAGTCTTTTTCATGTCAGACATATATGAAATGAAATACCTCCCCTGAAAAAGTCCTACTTTAAGAATTGTGCATTTTATTCAACATTGAAATTCATTTGCCAGATCTCTTCCCATTTCTACATTGTACTGAATTTAAGTGAATTATTTCAACAACCCCAAAACTGTTTGCTTTCCTGAGTTTTATGTAAAAAAAAAAATCTGTGGGACTCCACTTCCCACACCAGCCTGCTGACCTGTATTGATAACCTTTTACAATAGTTTCATTTAGGTGACTAAAAATTTCACAGTTTAGTTGATTTGATTTGATTTTATGTTTATATTTATGTAGATTTTATATTCAGAGAGAGGCAGCAATACCACTTTCACAAAGTACTGGGCCCGCAATCAAACCCCAAGACTGCATGAAAACGATGTATCACTATTTATGTCCAGAAGGGGGCAGACTCTTATCACTTAAAAACGGTTGTTAAACCATTCCACTCAAAAGCGTTCGAAAGCAGAAGCGCTGCTTCGGGTGTTTGTGGCTTTATCGAGGCAATTCTTTTTATAATCCTCCAGATGCCCATTTCATATGTTTTATCTGTTTAATAGCGCTTTGCTGCCACAACCCATAAAAACTGCCTTTTATTGTGACATGAACCACGCTATATGGGGAATTGACCCTGTTGGGTTAATGGGCAACTGGGAATTTGCAGCTGGTGAAGGCCCAAAGGGAAAATGGCAATTTTGACCAATATATGAAATTATCTTTACAAGGGAGAATTTGCTGCCAATAAAAAAGCACACTTATGCGCGCACACACTCACACAATCAGTATCACACACCCCCATCTATAGTTTATTATTACCAGGATCTCGAGTAAAAAAGAAAAAAAAATGCCAGGTTACTTTATACCCTTAATTGTTTGGATCGATGCATTCACAGCCACGAAACAATCCAAACTGCAGTTTGTCTACGTTCCATTTATATGGAGCGCATGTGGGTAGATGCGCGGGTGTGCGCGCATGTGTGCGTGTAGCTCAGTGATTGACCTTGAGAAAGGCGCCGCAGTTGGAGAGGGGTCTGAAGCGGCTCTGCGCTGAGCCCCCGCTGTGCGTCTCTCCCCCGAGTGAATGCGCTAGCGCTGGCGCTCGCTTCGCTCTCTGTATCCTTCGACCGGCAAGGAGCCAGTCTGTGCCCCTGCATTTACCGTTCGATCGTTCAGGGACTGTTTAAAACACAAGCGCGCTCTGTTGCTGAAAAATACATGAAAGCTCAGACCACTGCAGTCTTTGATCATATATATCCAGTTTCAAATTCAGCAAATGCTCCCTGGGAAAAAAGGCAAGAATACTTAGCCCACGCTTGTAACATCTAAGCAAACAGTATTCAAGGGTGTAATTTCCCCTTTTTTTGAGGGAAAGTGAAGTAATACCAAGCTCTGACTAGGTGCATTTATTCAAGACGGCAATTCTGAGTTCTACTCTCACTCCCTCATAAAATATAGCCTGGATAAACACACTCCACGCATTAAAAAAATATAGGTGCTTTTAATGTTTCATATCAGTAATTTTGGTTGTGAGTGGCTTCTGCATCAGGGACCCACCTACCCACCACACTGGAGTGGCATATTGCTTGTAGATTTTAATTCCCAGTCTCTGATCTGCCTTCTTCTGGTCAAAGAAATAAGGTGCTGTTACACCCCCCTCAGGAGAGTTACAGAGCTCCGTGCAGTCAATTGTTTCTCTAAATTAGTCATGAATGGACACAGCCCACACTGTGGATTGCACCTATTTGGTGTGTTTTAGAAGGTTGTACTGGTTGTACGTACAAGAGCTGGCTCATATTTTGACAGGACACAATGAAATTTCACTCCATCCAACAATGTGGAAAAAAAATCCATTCACCTAAAGAGAAAGTGTGTCATATCTCACATGACATACACACAGAAACTCGAGCCCAGCTGTTAGGAACAAACATATACACACAGTACGTTATACTGGAAATGGTACAGGTAGCACAAGAGAAAACTGCTGATCGAATGAAATTACAAGAAAAAGAAATTGCCACCAATTCCTCTGAGTCACATAATAATAATGTTTAATATTGGGCCAGTGTTTCACTTCATACTCTGTAATAAAGCAGAGCACATGCTTCAGAAATGACATGAAGGATGAATATCAGTAGGTAAATATTTACAGCCAACAGGGCTGAATACTGAGTAATATTATCACCTTGCTCCTTGCACTGTAACTTACGCTGCAGTTTCAGCAGAGACATCTCATTTCATTTGTTGAAGCTCGTTGAGGTGACCAAGGACCCGCATGTCCACACATGCATTTTCATTGTCACACCCTCTGTCTCATCTCAGCACAGAGGTAAAGACAAGTGCTGTACATTTCAACAAGATGCCAATAAAAGGAAGGGACATAGTATCTTCAAGATCAGAGCACCTGCCTTGCAGAGCAACTGGCCTTTCTTTTCCCTCTGATCTGAGGAAAAAAGCATTAACTACCTATACTCGGGAGAGAGAGGAGCTGTAGGTACATTATAAACACTGAACCAAGAGCTTGAGGTCTGTCCTTTTATTCTTGCTGCAGAACAGGGGGAGATTGCATGGTGGCAAAAGCTTGCATAATGCATGCCCCTACTGTAAAAAGCAGCAATGGCCTCCAATCTGTTATCTTGGTATTTCCTCCCTCCGAAGACTGATCCAGGATCAGTTAACCCTAACCCCCAACCATTATAACAGATTAAACTGATCTGAGACCCACAAATCTGAGACCCACAACTTCCACTCAATTATGTGTGCTAGGAACCGTTTTCACACCGTTTTTTTTTTTTGGAGCGGGTTCAGGAATGCATAAACTGATCGTGGGTCTTTGCTGGAGGCGGAAGAGACCCGGAGTACACCCCCAGAGCAGCAGCATCACACATGCAGGAGCTTCCCATTCAATTCTCTTCTGTTTGACCTGCTCCCTGCGCTTTGCATAACCCCATCCGAAGCTATTTGGATCATGCAGTCATTCTCTGCAAACTGTATTGATGCCAGTGCCATAATCTGATTGTTTGTTGCGCCTGTGGAAAAATTGACCCAGAAATGAACGGTTGGGGGTTTTTTATGATGTTGATGCAGGCAACAGGAGACAGGAGCTAATTTTAACTGCTCTGACAGAGAGGAAAGAGGAATATCACCTCTTGTAGAGACCAGAGCACAGTGCAACATGGGCTATTACAGAAAGGCAAACACAAAGTCACATTGGCAATTGAACATGTGAATTGCAGGTCACCAGGTCCAAATGGCTTCTTGCTAAATGCCACTGGATACCCTCTTGATTATTCCACGTGCATCCTCTGAATTCTAATGCGGATCATAGACACTGCATGTATTTTTTTCCATGTATGTCAGTGGTGTTTCATGTATGTTTCTCTAAATGTATGTAAGCATTAATGTGTGTATGTATTGTGTATGTATTTATGCACTGAGCATATATTTGTATGTAAGCACTGTATGTTTATGTGTATGTATTTATGTATATATGCATGTTCTTTCCCGGCCCTGACCCTGACCTCAGTGTTAACCTGTCATTCGTACCTCACATGCTTGATCCACGGCGTTGCAGACTGCTCTGGTGACATTACCTTACAACATTAAGAGATCTGACCATGACTTCACAGCGTGGATAGAATTCAAAGATCGCCACCCCCCAGAATGGGTAGTCCATAGTAAATCTCAGCTGTGGGTTGTAACTGTGTGCATTTCGTAAAATGTCAAAGGTGACCGTTGTATAGGGCACCTGCAACGCATACGAACCACTCTGAGGCGAATCTCCTCGCCGTGCATTTGTTAAACGACACATTTGATTTGATCCCGTAACGTCTAAATAATGGCCCGCAGACCTCTTCGTCTCCCTGGGTCAGACCATTTGAACCCGCGCAAGCGAGAGCGAAGGCGGCGTAACGAATGCGGGGGTGCCGCGACGCTGGCAGCAGGTGGAAATGTGACTAATGAAAGCGCGATGAAGACCGCACTCTGAATCCGCCGGGCTGATTAGGCTTTAATTACCGCGGGTCAGCCTGACACATTCCCAATAATTGGAAATATTTAAACCCTTTCCTGCTTGGAGCCGGACACAAAGGAATACATTAGAGTCAACAATGAGGGCCTAAAAGGATGTGACCTTCAGGGTTGTAATGAAAGCAAACCGTCAAGACAGAATGTTCTGGAAAAAAGGGCTGCAATAATAAGGATGTTTCAAATAAGAATAAAAAGGTGTTCTTGTTAATTGTCACAAGTGGTCTTGTCAGTCAGTCACAAGTCGACTGTCATTTACCTTGGAGACAAGGTTTATCTTTTTTGGGTCAAGATCCTTGATGAAAGATGAAATCTTTATGATCACATGATTTGGTTCTTGTGATCATGGTGTCTATAAAATAATCTCTGTCATATGGACATTTTTCACATGATAACAGGATCACTAAAGAAAACAAATCACCATACACTGTATTTTTAAAATAAAAAAAAAATCATGTAATTAAAAAAAACATTTTTATGTTATATGCCACAACACCGTGACTGTGGTGGATGTGGAAAAACCTTAAATTGTTTTAATTACCCAAAAATGAAATGCTTTGCATCAGGGTGGTGGCTAGGGGAATACATCACACGGCTGGCCGGCACTCAGAAATGCTCAGCTGTGGCAAACAGGCTTTTGTGTTTGTTTATGTATGTCTTAGGTCAATGGGAAAACTTTAAAAAAAAGGTGTTGCCTATGATACTGGGTGTGACTGGTTTTAAAACTTTGACTCATGCACTAAAATAACAGCCCATAATTACAAACCTGGTAGAATGAGACACACCCATCTATTTCAGGAGACAGCAATGCTAAAACAGATTACTTACATCCATTACATGGAGTATATACTTTTATTACTGGGAAGGTGAAAGGTCAATTCTGAGTGAATGCAGTGGTTAAAGAGCAGGATTCATAACTGAAAGGTTGCCGGTTCGATTCCCCACTGGGGCACTGCTGCTGTACCCTTGGGCAAGGTACTTAACCCACAATTGTCTCAGTGAATATCCAGCTGTATAAATGGATAACGCTGTAAAAAAAAAAGAAAACTGTAACACATGAAAGTTGCTCTGAATAAGAGCATCTGCTAAATGCCGATAACATAAATGATGCTAGGCTTTTGTTTGAAGTAGTAAGAGTAAGAATAAGTTCTCATTTGTGGATTTAAATCCTTAATAGAAAAAGGTATTACATCAGATTAAAATTGTGTGGAGTTGGACTTTGATGTCACATTTTCTCCAATTCTTGCATGAGCTGTGTCTAACACAGTGCGTTTTTAAATCCGCACAGAGGGTATAGCTGTGGAAGCAAGCGTGGTGAATGTAACAGCTCCATCTCCGGGCGCTGCTGTGAAGTGTAATAGAGCTGTTGGACTCTGGGAGAGATAAACAGAGGAAGCTTGTAATCAGCGTCCGGGCCTGTGTGCTAGCAGACGCGGCCCGATGCGGCGATAGTGTCCTTAATCTGCCTCCGACAGCCTGCCAGAGATCCGACGGCCCCTAATGATTTTTCGTTACATAAAAGCGATCAGTCCCAGTGAGTTACCACACTGTTCTCCCTACTCCTTCACTGCACGGCTCAGCCCAGCGGGGGTGAAATGGTGCTGTAACTTACGACTTGCCCAAACCCTAACTCCTGACCCTAAATGACCTCATTCATTCCTTGCTTATACCTCATTCACTCCTTCCTTATTCTATGTATGTATCCTGCACTACTGTTGTTGCTTGTATCACTACTGTTGTTTGGTATTTGTTGTTGTCGCTTTGTACGCTTTGTATGAAAGCAAATTCCTTGCATGTGTAAAAGCATGCTTGTCCAGTAAAGTCTGATTCTGATTCTAACTATACAGCAGCATCATTATTTACGAACACCTTTCATGTGGATTGGAATTTTATAGTTGCATTAATACCCTGAAGCAGCAGTGAATATGATCAGAATCTCATATATAACTCCTATATTTCTGTGACAGTCTGGCTCAACCAGCAACACTCCGCAAACCTGGTTTGTTGCCTCCGGTAACACACTTAACACACAGAGTACAGCACCCAGGTGGCAGGTGCAGAGGTAAATGATCATTAGTAGAACGTGATGGTCCTAATGCAGGCCGGAGAATGAAGAAGCCCTAATGACAGGATATGTGTGAGATCCACACAACCTGGGAGGCTGGAGAGGAAGGATTAGCGTTCGCTGTGCAGGGAGGCAGAGTAAGATGTTCAACAATGATGAGAGAATCTCACTTGGGCCCGAACCAAAAAAAAAAAAAAAAAGATGGAGGCTAATCACAGTCGACAACCCTGTCCCCTTTGGTTACCTCTCACACTGCAATCTGTCTCCGGCAAGATTGGAACTGCGGTTGTGCTGCTTCGTACCGGCTCGTGTGAGAGACACTGCAAGGAGAGAACAGGGCTTGGAAGGATGCTCTGCTCCGGTCTGCCTGAGTGTCCGTGATGATAATGAGTAATACGCGTCTCTGCCATCTGGGTGAGCGGGAGGGGTTGGGAAAGGTGCCTGCCCGTCTGAGGCCTGACACGCGCCCACAAGTCCCCTGTGTCTGGGGCCAAGAGAGGGTAGGAACTGGGGTCACGGGGAGAGGTGCAGAGAGATAGGGGAAAGATGGAAGGACATACAGGGAGAGAAAAAAAGGAGTGTTTTTTCCTGGAGAGGGGAGGAGAGAGACAGTGAGAGTGAGAGTGAGACGGTAATAAGTATGACGTGGGCGAGTGGGAGAGAGAGATATAAAAAAGTATAAAAAAGCATGGAAGAGAGTGTGGTCAGGGAGATCATTTGGGAGCTTGTGTGATTTCACTGTGTGTGAGAGAGAGAAATGAATACCCAGCGCTGCCCTGGCAAAGCCTGGCCATCCCATGTGAGCTGATTTTATTAAACCGGAAAGGAGATGGGGGGGCGTTTGTTTTTCGCAAGGCTCATTGGAGCTGCAGGCCGCTCTCTGTTTTGGCAGGAGGCAGAGGGTTAAACCCGCTTGCCAAAGCCTCCTCCTCTCCTCATCTCAATTCACATGTCATTTGTGTATTCTCCCTGGATGAAAGGGAGGTCACGTTAATTAGTGGATCTCGCTCTCCTCTGCCAGAAGGCACCCCTCCTACCCACACACACACACACACATACACATCCTCTCAATGCAAACAGCAAGTGTCAGCGCGGCATTAGACATGTTAATCACTGTCTCTCGCCACGTGGACAGCCAATCAGAGCGCTCAGCCACGGGGTCATCGTGGAAGGTCAGGGACAGACCGCATAGCAGGGGTGTCAGCGATGAATCCCTCTCCCTCCGCTCCTGTTTTGACGTTGGAACAATGTGCTTGTATCCTTCACCTAAGAGGGATGTTTGGAGGGAGTGGACGCTGACAGTTACTGGGCTGGGGGCGGGGGGGGGGATCAGCGGGTGCTGTTTTAAGCGGTTATCCACACCTGGGGCCATGTTTCCCATGGGGAGGCTGGGCAAGGAGCCACCTTTGAAGGGCTGGGCACTGGAGACCATCGTAAAAAAAAAACTCAAAGCGTGCGGAGGGAATCCTCCCAACGCTGAGAAAACGTTCCCCGTTGTCGCTTCCCGGCCCGGGAACGTACGGGAGAGGGGCGCCTCCCGCGCCTGTAAGATGCTCCTGCATTTGGAATGGTGTTAATTGCTCAGCATTAGTGTCACACTGTGTGAATGCATAACAACCTCGGGAAGGACAAGGGCGATCCGAAGGACACAGCGATTCCACTTGGCAGCACGTCAGCGGCGCTCCCGGTGTTACTGCCGCGACAGCTACCCAGCCTGCACAGCAACAGCAAACAGTGAGACACGAGGCAGCTGCCCCTGGGGTTGGCAGGACAGGGCCGGACACTTGGCCTGCATACTAACATATGTACGACCGCGTAAAGGGACCTGCTCACAGTGGAGCGGGCGCATAGGCCTGGGTGGGGTCTGCACAGCTGCTCCCCCTCTGAAAACTAGTCGCTGAGCGGGCCTGCAGACGAAATGGAGATTCTTCCATTACTCTGGACAGCAGCGCACACGACACCACACGTTCATACGGTAGCGTATGAATGCAAAAATGACCATAAACAGAGGCTGTCTTCACAAATCTTCCTGTCTGAGTATGAACTCAGACTCCAGAACATGCTGTTGAATGGGATCAATGGCACCCAGTAAAGTTGAATGAATATGATTGTGGTCCTACATTCAGAGTGCCCCTCGACATCATGACATTGCCCTTCAAGATGAACCTGTTATCACAATGTAATACAAGATGTGCGAAAATAAGGGGATAATAGGCCTCAACTTACAGAAGAAATACATATTAGGATGCACGCTATTGCTTAAGTCAAATACACCTACCAAAGTATTTAAAATCTATTTTTCAGTCTCTTTGTGCTGCCACTTGTATGACCTATCAGTTACAAAACCACTCATTTGTCCTGTTGGAGAGAATTTGTCATTATCTTGTATTTTCTTTATTTTTAAAAATCATTGTTTTTGAGATAACTAGATTTGTTGCTGATACCAGCGATTTAACAATGAGCAAACAGGAGTTTCTGTTTTCAGCAGATTCCCTCATCTCCTGCGTTCTTCCAGGCGTACTCTGAAAATCTGTTAAGGTTCCCTGTCAAGCTCTGCAAGTACACAGTTCAGAGGTCAGCAGGGGTATAAGCCTTCTCAGGTTTTTCAGATACCCATCAGCAGTAATCCAGGGCTCAATGTATTGTGGGAGCGTCAAGGAAAATGGGACCGCAGCTTGGAATCGAGGCCAATAAGAAAAAAAAAAGACAAAGACTGGGATGAGGACTGACTGGGGCCCTCCAGCTCCTAATGCCCCGGAACCAGAAATCCCCCCGAGGTCTTTGATTACTGTCCGTCAGACCTGGGCTCTGTTCCTGCCTACAGCTTAATTAGCTCCCCCCCCCTCCTCATCTACATAGCTTGTCCTTGGTGCTGTGCTAGAGTCTGGAGCCTGACTTTAAGCTCCAGGTGTATCAAATGGGCAATTATCGAAGCAATTAAGCCTGCTCGTTTCTCCAGGCTCCTGGAACAGGATCACCAGTGCATAATTGCTTCTTTGTCTCCATTGCCCCAAAAGGGGGGGGGGGGGGGGGTTATAGTTAAATCTGATGTGACTGAATCTAAAGGGTGAAATCAAAAACCCCCTTTTCAGCCAAGATGCAATTAACTGAACGTGCTACAAAGGAATATAAGAACACAATATATGGACTGTAGGACAACTCTGAGATTAGAATCTGGATCTGAAATGCCATTGTTTAAAGCCAAGGTGCTCTACATGTAAAAACAACTGTGTTGTTTTGCTCCCTGTCTTTCACTTCATTTGGAGTCCCAGTGAAGTGCATTACATTGTCTTGGGAGCAGAGACCTCTCCTAATGGTTGCTCGGTTTGTACTTGCACAGTGCTATATGTCCCCATTCCAGGGTGTAAGAAGTCAGTGGATACTCGAATTTTGACTCTGTAGCTGGTCAATATTTTCATAATCTCAATATTAGCCCTAAGAGCATGTTTAGGAGGCTGTTTAAAACAATTGAGAGAACTATATTTTAATGAGGAAGTTACTATTTCATATCATTAGAGACAAATAGTGATCCCTTAGAAGACTGACTGTTAGTCTAAACCTCTCAAGTCTCCAGCAGTCAGAGTAAAGCAGTTTCAGGCTTTTCACTGCATTCAAATGTGAAATGCATTGCCTGAGTGAGACTCACTATTCAAACTTTGATCCTCGCTGTGCATTCTTACTATGGTAAAGATGTGAAACCATATTTAGATCATAAAATTTCTGACCCAAAGAATCCTAAAATATCCGACTGTCACCCCCCACCCCCCTCCCACCGAACAATGTGATAACGGAATAATGTTAGTTGTTTTTTCCAGCCCCGAGTTTGAGCTGGCCTCTGTCTTTCCCCCCCACAGCTTGGGAAATTTCCTCAATGGACTGGGACATAGTGGTGGAGGCTGTTTTGATTCATGGCCCAACTTCCCGTATTTTGTCCTGGAGCCCTTCTCTGGTGAATGGGGAGAGTTAGTCAGAGCATGAGTCATTCTGGGACGTGGCTGCCTCCTGTGAGGGCAGCTGGAAAAAGTGGGGAGAGAGAGAGAGAGAGAGAGAGAGAGAGAGAGAGAGAGGGGGGCAAGGAGAAAGGCAGACAGAGGGGGAGAGAGAGGGAGAGCTCTCTTTGCAGCTCACTATCAGGATAAGACACATATCTCACAGGTGAACGGTATCCATCTGGTTCTATGCCTACCCCTCCACTCGGCTGCCCTTGGCCTTTCCTTCCTTATCGGTCTGACACAAAAAAAAATGGCCATCTGGAAAATGCCTTTTGGCCCACCCCCGCTACCGTGTCCATGTTCACATAAAATGCTGAAGTTGGAGTTCCTTCAACTATCTGCTTTGTCTCACACAATTGAATCAGACTCGTGCAGTTGCAGCTGACTTTCTGTGTGCATATTGTGTTTTCCACATGACTTCATGCTACAGAGGCTATCCACTTCTGAGTTCGTTGCAATAAACAAACACGATGTGGAAGTCTATTGACATTTCACTGGACTGTATTTGGCTTTCCTGCAAAGCTGGGGCAATCATAGGGGGGGTAATCAAAAAAAAAAAAAACCCTGGGAAACAATCACAGAAGGCAATCACTAAATCTACTGCTGCAATCATAAAGCCCACTTCATGCAATCACTTTAAATGTGTCAGCTCATCAGAGAGCAATGTCTACCGTATAGCTCTTCAGACAAATACATTCTCATCAGTGCACCAATAAAACCTATCAGCTGATAATGATGATGCAGTGCCTCGGGACGTGGCAGCAACGACCAGACTATGGCTTCCTATACTGTGCATTAGATTTATTAAAGAGGATATACTGTACTAGTGAGTCAGTAGTGATGGTTATATTCTACCACTTTCATACATTTAAGCTGTTTAGTTGTGATGATGCTAATAGTACATTACTGATTTAACAGAAAATGTGATTATGATGTGGCTTGGGTGGGTGGGGGTGGGGTCTTGGCGTTGGTGTAGCACCCCCACTCTCCAAGCCTCTCGATCCATTCCTTGTTGTAGCATCATGATTCAGAAACACGTTTATCTTTGCACTCTCTGAGCTGCACATAACTGCTGTCTGCCTGCACTAAACACACCAGTTGCACCAATAACATACACACCAGTAAAATCCCTGTGAGAAATATGTGCACATGCAGGCATTGAGCTTTGACCAGAAAGGGTTTCCTTAGGGTTGTTCTATTTTTGCAGACATGGAAGCTGGTTGTAAGTATCTGTACACGTGTTTGCGTGTTTTTGCAGTGTAAAACATTTTGGCATTATGACTGGATATCAGAAAGGTCCGATTCAAAATCACATTTCAAACGACAGTGAAGAAGGCCTGCGATAGCAAGCGTAGACTCTAGAGGGCAGTGTTGAGCAATGCCCTCCATTGTCCCTGCGGCATCCTGGGGGTTTTACAGTTGTGCTCCACACTCATCTATTTGTCCAGGGAGATGGAGAGCGATTGCAACTCTCCGCCCCACACCTGCACTAAGTGGTCCATTATCTTGGACCGAACAATACAAAGACCTTGAGAGGGAGGAAGCACATGCGGTAGGCTCCGCTGCTGTTTCACTACAGACTTCCCCTTCCTCCTTGCACTCGCGGTGATGAGGGGAAAAACACAGGATGAAGTACAACCTGTGACTGGACTGTTTTTTTTCTGCCTTTTTTTTTTACTTTGGGGAGGGGGGAGGGGGGGGGGCTGGGGGTGGGAGAACAAAGCAACATTGTTCTTTACAAATCTCAAGGAAACCCCTGATGCCTTTAATGTTTTCCATCACAGAGGAAACACCCTTAGTGGACAGACTTGCCCTCAGTGACTTTAGCATTATTTGTGATTACATACATGTAGGAACAAGAGGGAAAAATGGATAATGGACAGCTTATGTCGTTTTTTCTGCAATACGTTGTACTTACTAATAGTTGTACTCTGATTCCAAGTGCCACGAAATGTGTCACACTTGAATTTGAAAGGAATTGATGGGCACAGCTTCCTCTCTGAACATTACTTGGCCACTATGTGTACAACTGCACAATGTAACAAACGGATAATGTGTTTCTGAACACGCGGACAGACTTCACAAATGAACGCTAAATTCGAATCGATGCCAGGCAAAGTGCAAGTACCGCTTTAATGGCGGCGCCGTGTGAGTCTTAGATAAAACCTTTGATCCACTTTGTAATAACAAATTAAAACGCAGCGGAGTGGAACAGGTGACCCTTGGTAATCCACCGGGGAGAGTGTGCGGGCGCAGATAGAAAGGGCAGGTCCTGGAGCTACCGCCGAATCGATGCGCGACCAGATGTATAATAAAAGCTCAGGAGGCAGCCGCATGCTGCATGCCCTCCTCTGATCCACGCATTTGCCTCAAGTAATTTAGGGTGCGCGTCGGAAAACCTGATAAAGCAGCTGACCGCATAAAGGATGCAGAGACAGCTATTTGAAACAAGTCAACATATGCTGTCAACAACACCAGCATTTCCAAAGTAAATTAATATGTTTTAAAGCAGTAGTTCTAAGCACAGGCTATTGAGAAAATTCATGGAATGTTTTTACCCTGAGTTTGCCATTTAAAGACAAAAAAAAGATCTGATATCCTCAAAGTCATATAAGCCAAGTCTTAAAACCTCAGGATATTTGAGGCAAACATTTATACAGAATACTGCTTTGAAATGTTTAATCAGGATAGTCAGCATTTAGAATTAATAGAAAAAGAATGTAACCTGAATGTTGAAAGAAATAATAAATCAATTAATATGGGCCAAAGCTAGCATGGGGGCTTTGCTTTGAAACAAAACACTGGTATCGAGGATCTACGGGGTAAATTCTGGGCCTAAAATTGGGTTTGAAAAGCACTATCATGTGCAGTCGCGCAATTTAATCTTAAATTTTCCAGGCGATGGCCTTTTAGTCACAATATTAAATCTTTTTCTGATACTCGCTACCCCATTTATGTCATTCTAATGCATGGAATTTCCTGTGTTGGGATGGAGCACAGAAAAGTGGAGAGTGGAGAATCTGATGTGCACGAAATACATCACTGTTAAATTAAGCCTGATTTGACAGTGTTCTTCCTGATCCTTGTCTCCTGCTTTCTTTAATGGAGGCTGGCATCACAACCAGAGCTGCATCTGTGTGTGTGTGTGTGTGTGTGTGTGTGTGTGGCAGGCCTACCGCCCGACCTGCTCCCAACACCGTGGCTGTCCGAAGTCACTCTTCGTGCCCCCCTGTGAGAAGCAGGAAATGCAAGGCTGACTCCTCTCTGGCCGGTGTCGTAAAAAACATTCCTTGAGGGAGCAGACAGGAAGCATATGAAGGAAAGACAGAAAAAATAGAGTGAGAGAAAGAGATTTTGTGTGTGTGTGTGTGTGTGTGTGTGTGTGAGAGAGAGAGAGAGAGCGAGAGAGATAGAGAGAGAGAAGAGGGAGAGATTCGGCTAGATTAACCACAGTATTGCCCTATTAGTAAGCATTCTGCATTCATGTAAGACCCATCACTTTCCATTAGTTTGACACATTTATACACATATCTGGAATCCAGTGATGATCTGTGACAGACATACTGCTAACTTACCTGGCTTACTCTAACTGCCCCCTGGTGCCTTGACCCCTGACCACCAAAAAACAGCTTTGCGTTCAGGATGTCCTGGTCCTTTCTTCCCCCTTGAGGGACAGGGCTATCCTCGCCCCAATAAGGGAAAGGCCAGACCATGCGTCTTTTAAACTACATCACAGCTTTGAGGATTTCCTGCCCCCTCCCCCCCAACACACACTCACACACACTTTTTTTCTTTTTCTCCATAAAAGGATCTCTATGAGTAGGTGCAAAGCTCAGGATCACGGTCGCCAAAACCAAAATAGAGGCCTCTGCATGGAAAACAGATCTACGGCCCGGGACTCTCCAGGGAACTTTCTCGTCATCCTCTTGAATTTCCACCCCGCCAAAACGTGCAATGTTCTCACAACATCGCCGTGGTATTGCAGCGGCTCTGATGGCCGTCGTTACGGTGTTATGGGAATGTCGTGAAAATGCTGTGTGTTAGCAGGTGTAGCGGAGCTCTCTGCAGGTGTAGGCTCCATTGCCGGGCCGCAGAGAGGGAGGTGAATGCACCACATTTCTGCAGATTTAGACAGATTGGTTGCTGACCTGACTGGCCCAGGAGCCTCAAGGGGTTCAAATCAAGGGAAAGAATTTCAGCTGTGCTAGGGTCTCCAGCTGAAAGGCTAATTACATCAGTTTGATAAAAATTCACCTCTTTTGTTCTGCTCTGTATGAATTGGACTGGATATAGGTTGCCAAACCCTGTTAAAATGCATCACTGAGATGAGAGAGGGTCCCTGTTGTAACAGACACATTGACTTGCATGGATCAGGCCTCTCCAAAGAAGAGTGACCTCCAGAACATCTTCCAAGGTGACTCAGGGCCTGCTGATTTGTCTGTAATTATGTGTGTGTGTGTGTGTGTGTTTGTGTAAGTGTGAATGTGTGTTTTGTGTGTGTTTGAGTGTGTGTATGTATGTGTGTGCATGTGTGTGCTAGTGTGTGTGTGTGTGTGTGTGTGTGTGTGTGTGTGTGTGTGTGTGTGTGTGGTATGTGTGTGTCTATGCGCATGTGTATATGTGTGTGTGCATGCACGTGTGTGTGTGTGTGTGTGTGTGTGTGTGTGTATGTTTGCATGTGTGTGTGCATGTGTGTGTGTGTGTGTCTATGCGCATGTGTATATGTGTGGTATGTGTGTGTGTGTTTGCGTGTGTGTGTGTGTGTATGTGTGGTATGTGTGTGTGTGTGTGTGTGTGTGTGGGACGGGGGAGATGGGAAAGTGTTTGTGCCGCGGTGTGCCTCCTGCCTCTCTGAGGGGTCAGGGCCTCCCTTCCTGCCATTCTTCGAAAGGGCTGGGGAAGGAAGCCACCTTGGAGGGAAGCGGGTGCTGGCGTGTGTGAACGTGTGAGCGCCTTATGTGTGTGTGCGCCTGTGTGAATATCTGTCAGCCTGCGTATATATACACGCTTGCCTTTGTGCGAATGGTGGTTTTTCCAGGTGCAACTGCAGCTGTGGTAAGGGAAGTGAGGAGATTTGTACCGTTGTGCTGGGGTGGGGAGTGAGCACTAATTACCTGAACACATTTTCTGCACTTCCCTATCAGCTGGGGGTTGGGGGTGGGGGGGTGGTGGTGTTACTCCCCCCTGTAAATATTTGCCCTGAAGGCTTTCCTTGTTTACTGCAAACTGTCTCCATGTTCTAGTTTTATTATTAGTCAGCACTGCCATAACTTGAATGTATAATAATATTTACACTGAGTGGAGGGGTCAGCCGGTATAGCTATACCTTCCACTGCAATTATTATAAACAGGTCTTTGTTTGTGCAAAGATATTTTTGTCTTCATTTGTAGCCTTTTCAGTGTGTTAATATTATTTCATCGCATTATATTTAATAATTTTGCTTAATCCTTTCAAACCTTTGCATCTCCGGGTTACAGCCTGAGCGAGTTGTAAAATGCCAGGTTAAAAGTGACTGTGGTTTGTCTGTAAGGACAAAGGGAGAAATTCTAGAACACCAAAACAGACCATCTGCCTCGGCTGCACAGGTTGCATTAAATAGGACCGTAAGCTTAAACAAACATTGAGTTGCGGCAAACGAAAATACAAGAAAACAAACCTAATTGGTAGAATAATGTCTATGAACTGCAGCTTGCGAAATTTAGGATATGGACTAATGTATTGCTGAACGCGTTCAAAATATGTTAGCACAGCAAGTGCATTCAAATCTTCCAATCTGGTGGTGTTTGGCCATCAAAATGACTAACCTGCAGTACTGATGTGTTTTTAAAAGGAATTAACCCCCCAAATGCAAGTCTGATTGGAAGTTTTAAAAATAGATATTCAGTGGATTTGAATACTTGCTGTATAATGGTAGTACCACCTAACTATAGCTGGCACTCCCAGGACATAATTGTCTCTCTCATTTTGTTTGATGAAGTCCCAAACTCATCTGGGTTAAAACATTTATTACATTACAACCTGGAGTGTATGTTCCTTCATCAGTCTTCTACCTACATTACTGGCCTGTCCACTTAAAAAAGGGAGTAAGTCTTTGCTGAACATGATGCTGCCTCCTTGCATTGCCTTAGAAGAGAATACATCCAACAAAAGCCTGCTGGAAACAGGGCAATTTAATCCATTCTCTACCTCAATCAAGTTACTTTAATCAGTGATTTTAGCAAGAATACATTGAAAATTGGATTGAGCGTTGTAAGGCTCATTTAGTGAATTTTTCTGTCCAGTTCATTCCACTATCTCTTGAAGAGTGAAATTTTATGCAACATGAGGACAATGAACACTACAAATGGAGACCGAATTCATCATTTTTTTTTTCTTTGAGTTTAGTGGAATTATTTAATATCTACTAACACGTATATTCCTTGAATATAAAATAGTATTAATAATTTCCTTTCACACTTTGAATTGAGAGATGAATGTGCTCACACAATCTTGTTGGTCCCTTGTAAGCACAGACACTGTAGTGTATTTTGTTGTGCTAGAAAACTTAAATGAGTGTTTGTTCATTATCAGCTGTGGCTTTAAGCATAGCAAGGGTTCATCTCCAGAACATCAGCAGTTTACCTTACACTTATATGTAATATATGGTTGAATATTGAATAAATTTGAATTTTTTTTTGGAAAGGTAAGGATTTGAAAAATGAGCCCTGGGGAAATGTTTAGTTGCGTGACCCCACCACACACAAGTGAATGTCCCTCATAAGACAGCTAGATGTAAAACCTAAATGTGTGTCCAGCTAACCCTTTCCATTGGTTTATGTAGGCCTGTTTGCAGATCCAGACAATATTAAATAGTTTTAATGAGATAAGACAATATCAACTGTTAAATAATTTGCCTGCTATAAGTCACTGTCTGCACTCTGCAGTCTTTGGCAGAAATGGGAGTAGCTAATTAGACTATTTTTCTCGTTACCTTAGTAACTCTTCAGGCAGTAGAATGAATAGAGAGGGAAAATACACAGACAGAACAGGCCCACACAATACTATATGTTTTAGGGAAACAGATAAAACCAGACTGATCTATGCAGGCTGTCTGTTCACGGTGTCCATTACAATTACCAGCGTTAGTTATGAGTGGGAAACCTGCTGGGGGAAAACCTCACGGAGAGACATTTGCAGAATTGATATCCTGTATACGACCTTTTTCTTCAACTTAATTGCTTCCTAATTAACCATTAGTTATTCGATTACCCCTTTTAATCCCTTAGTCATGGGCACGGGTTTCATAAACGACAGATAAGTCGTTGACGAGCTAATAACAGCCCTAATTAACAAATGTGTAACACAGACTGCTCCTGTGAGAGAGTTTGGTGGGGGTCATATATATTCATGAGCATCCCTAATTTGTAATAAAACTACTAAATTACCACCAACACAGGGAAAGCAACGTCAAGTTCAATTTGCCCCGTGAAGGCGAAGCGATGGCACCGAGGCTACTCAACGTTACTCCTGGTTGATATTTCCAAAGCCGTTACTGTCTTGAAGAATAGAGTGTGCTGTACAATAGAAACTAATTAAGGTGGCAGTGGGGGAACCTATTGTCCAACGTTATTGTCCGGCGTTATATAAAGTGACAAGGTCCATAATGACTTTCTGCTTTCTGAATGAGACGGGCCATAGGTTAGATGTGTCATGAATGGCGCAGCAACGTGATCTTTCTGCCGCGATAAACGGGCAGCGGTAATTGTGTTTTCAGTCAGATGTGCGGAAAAGAGACGGCAGCAGCAGACCAAGCAGATTCTACCATTTATTACACATATTACATTCTTAAATAAAAATGCTCCACTGAACAGTCCTTGCATAGATATCTTACAATACCAATTTAAAAAAGAATTATGAAACAGACCAGTAACAAAAATAAATTTTTCTTCTTCCTTAATAAAGAACATTACCATACTAACATCATATAATACAAATAATATCTTTAAACACTTTGTACAGCAAAAAACAAACAAAAATAAAACAAAAACAAAATAACAAAAAAAACAGAAGAGAAAATCTAGAAGAAAGTGAGAGTGTGAATGACAGAAGAAAGCAGAGGGCAGTGAGGGAGGGAGTGATGGGTGCTGGAGGGGGGTGGGGGTTGGGATGTGTCAGGGAGCGAAAAGGAGGGGATTCTGCCTAATGCGTAGTGGTGTCTTCGACAATGAAAACAGACCCTGGATGGCACTTTGCTCTGCTTCTACTGAACCAAAGTAGGACCAGGACTGCCACACAGGGGCTGGTCCTCAGACAGGCAAAGGCAGGACAAAAAAAAAAAAACAAAAGAAAAAAACCAAGCACTTGTTGGAATGCAAAGCGAGCTGAGCCGTGTGATTGGATGACCGGGTGTTGGAGCTATCCCTGTTAGTCGAGACCTCAGCGAGTGACAGTGACGGGGTCTCTCAGCCTGATGCTCTGACAGGCGGCGTTTGCTACGCCTCGTCTCTTGAAAAAGTTATGAGAACGAAAGTGTCAGCTAAAATCAAAGGCTTGCAGAAAATGTACAACATTACAGTTCATGGCTGAAAGAGGAGGGGGAGGATTTTAAGTGGGGCCCCCTGCCCCTTTTAGTCCACGTTTGTCTGGGACCGGGTGGGGGGGTGATTTCCCAGCATGCACTGCTGTATGTGCATCTGGGCTGAGACTGGGGTGGAGTCGGGGAAAAGGGAAGTTTGCAGAGACTAGAGAAGAGGTTTGATGAACCCCTGACTTTACATACTGACACACCGAGTATGGACAAACACAGCAGATACAAACACACTACAAGATGCAGCCTTCCCCAGAACCCAGAACAGGTGACCTTGCAAACAGCTGTCTAGAGACTTTTTAAAATTAGAAATAGCCCAAAAAAAAAAGAAATAGCCCAAAAGCCAGACAGACCACATCATGTATACAGGCACCCAATAGAGCTTTCTAGCCAACTGGCATCAACAGAAACAACAGGTGCTGTACTAGTTATGCTTTTTGCTTTTCCCCATGTTGGCCTCAAAGGTATCTGACAGAGGCCAACACCTCCCCATCTTGAGTTCCAGGTCCTGGGGGACAGTGCATCTTGAAGAACCAGAACATGTTAAGTGGACATTTGACAGAGGAGTGCTCCAACAGGCTAGACTAGTAAGTAGTACAGAGTGTTGAGAATCATGGAGTGAAATGGTATGTTTGTGACTACCAAGAGCGACACTTTAAACCCATCAAAACTTGAACAGGCCACAGAGGACCTGTGGCCAACTGCATGAAATCCCTTAAATTTCACCTAAATGGTTTTTGCTGTTTCCCCCTAAGTGCTCCTTGAGGTTAAGAGCTATGTGCAAAAGCTGTCAAAAGCCACAAGCCAACATTCACACGCAGGGAAATTATTATATGTGGGGCTTTGAATATTTAAGGAATTTGATGCAATCAACCTCTAATGCCTGGGTAATTTTGAGTGGTTTCTTTTTTTCCTATTGTTTGTAAAATGCTCTACCTGCATTACAGGTAACAGTCACCTTTCAAGAACTAAATCCACTTTATATGTAATGTTTTGTACATCAGAGTCAAACTCTACCGAGAATCCAGCAGACCTACATCTCTACTAAAAGGTTTGGTAGGGTATCTGTTGCTCTTAAAGGGCCTGAACCCATGAGCTCCTGCTTCAGTCAACTTCAGACAAGAGTTTACAAAGGAGGCAGATCAAGGTTAAAAAAAGGGGTGGGGTCAAATTTAAATTTAGCGATCTCTTTCGCTTATTTGCAGCAGTTCACTACAAATCTTTGGGAAAAGTGTATGCTTGTGTCTTGTCTTCCTGCAGGATATTATTGTGCATGGACCCCTGCCAGAATCAGAGAGGGTGATTTCAATGGCACTTGGATGGTGCAGGGGAGCCAAACCTTACATACACAGGGATGTTCCATTTTAAAAAGGTAATATATGTCAATTATAGGTAAACTATGAAATATATGCAATACATATTTTAGCATTTGTAAAAATATACAGCATGTCTTAGAAAATACATCCATTATTTCTGATTTCATTTATGCAAATGTATATTTTTTGTTGCAATTTTAGAATTTATAGGATAATATGCAGCTAAAGGCAACGGTTATTGGTAAATTATCCAATACATACATCACATTTTTACAAGTGCTAAAATATATTCCTCATATTTTGATTTTATAATGTGACACATCTTACCTTTTCAAAAGGATTTCTCCTGGTTTTATTTTCAATTTCACATTCAAATCACTGACAAAAACTAAATCAGGGGTGTTTTTTTGGGGATGGAGGTTCAGAACTGAATAATGTTTTTGGTTAATCCTAGGGGGAAATTAATTTCTCATGTCTTCATTAATTGCAACATTTTTTAGACAAGTATATATTTTCTTGGTTAATCAAAAGCACTCAGTTTTGTTTTATATTCGATGGCCAAACAGTTTTGAATTGTGGGTTCCAGAACCACTCTCAGATATAGTATTGGTTACTGTCACTGTTAAATTTGCAAGACATCTGAATTTGTCTGTGACCATGTGCGTCTCATGGATTGAGCCTGACCAGAATCAGAGAACATCCTCAAGGATTTTCTGAGAGCAAATC
Organism: Megalops cyprinoides; assembly: GCF_013368585.1. Lineage (NCBI taxonomy): Eukaryota > Metazoa > Chordata > Actinopteri > Elopiformes > Megalopidae > Megalops > Megalops cyprinoides. The sequence goes on from NC_050596.1 coordinate 25,277,436, forward strand.
AGGATTGAACTTAAGCGTAGCCATGGTGTCGGGGCGTTTTTCAGAACTAGCGGTATTGCCAGAGGTTGAAGGGAAGGAAGTCATTTTGACGCTTGGTGGCACAAAAAGCCACAGGAGCGAAATGGGCTGTCTCAGACCGCAGAGATAAGATCTCTCCGTTAGCTGTTGTTAAAATAAGCGTGACCACAGAAACCAGCTTTAGCGTGTTTCACTCGGTTCCACTTCAGTGAAGGACTGACCAGGTCTGAAAAGCCTAAAATCACCACTCACCCCTGATGCCCCGCTGCCAGTCCTCCCTCCTGTTGGCCGATGTCAGAAATTGACCAATGAACGAAAAAGACTGGAGGGCAGCTGGATGTCTGGCCCCGGTCTGCAAGAGCGCGATTCCCGCGTAAGATGCAAGCTGAGGGGAAATGCAGATGAAAAACGGAAGGGGAATGGCGGCTTGTTTTTCAAAAAGCAGCGGTCATGAGCAATGTTCTGAGGAGTGCAAACCCGGGCGGTTTGGAAAAACTCACAAAAACAACACAAAGCAAACAGAACAGCATTGATTAATAAAGCTGGCTCGATTGTTCTCACCAAGCGAAGTGGCCATCGCACCGACCGCCGCCGTCTCTCAGGCATTCTCGGACCCGCCACGCGCGCTACCCTGAGCCACAGGCACGGACACAATCACATCCAGCTACCGTGTTATCGGTTTTTACAATGCTGCCGTGCTGCTGTCGTGGCAATGCCGCGACCCACGCCATGTTTGCTACGTGTTAGGCACAGAGCCGTGCGCTGAGAGACGAAAGGAGACACCACACTCGCAGACACACCACACCGCCTCTCACAAAAAAGTGCCACAAAACCCAACTTGATTGTACGTAAACATGGTTGAAGTTTGGCATGACTTTTTTTTTTTTACATTGGAGAAAATATATCATATAAAAAAACAAAACAAATACAAACTTAGTTAAATTGCTTGTTGAAGTTGTTGTTTGACAAAGAGGAAGGCTCTGTCTTGTTGGTAGAAGTGAAAGAGGCTAAGGATGCCTTCTGCCCCCCCCCCCCCCCCCCCCCACGCCAATCAGGTGATCTAGGATCAGTCAACAGAACCTCAACCCTCTCCCTGACCATTATGTAGCCAAAGAGGAAACTGATCCAGGGTTAGCGCTTCGAAGCAGAATGCATCTACTCTATGGAAGAGCTAGTGCCAATAGGCCTGGTGTAGAGGCAGGCCCCCAGTTGTTGATGTGTTCAAGCGCCCACTCATCCGTTTCAAGGTCCACCCTTCATTTTCTGCCCCTGCCCATTGCTCTCCGGCAGTTGCAAGCTGCAGGTGTTTTATTTTTTTGGTATTGGTGGTGTTGAGTGGCACTGTTCCCCTGAGGGTTGCTCTGGGATCATCTGGTAGTGTCTGGTCCCGCTAAATTAGCATCATCACGCTATCTCTCTACTGTAGTTGAGCCGCCAAACAGAACTGTTGTGGGAGGACAGGAAGTGGTAACACCCTGACTGTGGCTGCGCACACCTGGGGAAGACCAGGCACCTAAGTCCCAGGGGTCTCTAGGCTGATTGTTAATGTGGAGGCCCAGGAGTCACGTCATCACTTCATCGCGGTCTGTGAAACTTGAGATTTAGTAGGTGCTGCGCTCATTTCTCACTTCAAAGTCTCACTCCCAGTGAATTTGAACCGTTTCTACAAAACAGCAGTTGCTAAGATCCTACTGTGAAAATTTTTGTTGCAGAACAAATAATTTCCGCAAAGCTATCTGTGTGTGACTTTGCCATGCAGTGTTCTTGCTATGTTTAAACTGTGTGTTTATTTTTGCAGTAAGTATTTTTTTAACTGTGTATTTTATCTTAAAGAAGAGTTATGAGCAAAGAAAGAGTTCTGTGTGTGTGTGTTTTGCGTGCATGTGTGTGTGGGTTATTCATTCTTTTTTTCTGGTTTTTTTCTTTTTTTTATCTGAGTTTTTTTCTGTGTTTTCTTTTTTTCCTGTATGAAAAAAGCACAGACAACATTGAAAAAGTCAGTGCAGACAACAGGTACGTATGAAACAGTCCCTCTGCGCTGACTTGGCCGTATACTTCTGGGTCCAAACGAGGGTGGGCATCCCAATCTGAGATCGTCATGTGTCCCATCCACCAGTGTCACCACCTGCCAAGAGGCGGCGGCGGTGGTGGGGCAGGGGGACCTCCAGATTACACCCCCTTCCCAAATTGGCTTTCTGACCAGAAGGAGGGCCATAGTCCTGTTCCAGTAAAGACAGAATTACTCCTGTTTTGCCAAGGGGGCGTTTCGAGGTTCCTTTGGCCTTACTCCAGGAACAGGCTTGAGAGATATGTTTGTATGAGTTTGCTTCGTAGTGGATTTTGCCCCAAAAATGAAAATCCTTACAAAAAATGAAAAGCAGAAGGCCTTCCCTTACATTTCAAGTCAGCAATCATAAAGCCTTTTTTTCAGATTTCAGTTTTTTTCCATATTCTTTGCCGTCAGTGCTCGATAGCAGCTACTGAGTTTCACTTGTGCATGCGGCAGGTGGTTCATATCACCATATGTGCACGTCCTCACTCACAAACGTAAAGCAAAAGTTTAGTGAGTTTTAAGACATTTTAGCTCAGAGAAAAAACAAAAAAACTTTTTTTTTTCTTAAAAAAAGCAGGAAAGTGTCGCTGCGTAGTTGTTAGGTTGCCTGTGAGCTGCCAGGCGTGAGGGTGAGAGAGAAGATCGCCCCCTAGGGGGGGAGCGTGTGGAGTCTGCACATGCCCCTGGCTCCACTTCTTCAAGGTCCCGATCAGTGTCCAGGGGGTGGGGCGTCACTTTTGCGTCACTGTTTTGGCCACCAGCTCCGTTGGTCTCCGTCATGTGAGCTTGGCTATGTTGTGTTCGTTTGTGGTTGTTGTTGTGGCGGTTGGCGTAACTGCAATTGATGGATTATGTAAAGACCCTCGAGAGGCAAAAACAGAAGGACTTCACACTGAAAAATGATGGGAATGATTTTTAACCAAAGCAGTATCCCACCTGACTTGCTAAGCGCTAAGCTTGCAAACATTTCGGCGTGTGTATCACCTTCTGAGCGCTCTCTGGGTTTTGAGACAAAAAAAAAAGAAAAAAACAAAGAGGTGTACAATGAGATCAGCAAAATCGTTTGGCAGTGTCTGACTCCCAGCCCCAGCTAGGCAAGGCATGGCTAATCGGCTGACGAAACCAGGATGGTGGGCTGTTAGAAAAGCTCCGCATTCCTTTCAAACCGTCTCCTCGGTCTCTTCCCTCCACGCTGGCGACGGGTGCCGCGGCGGCCCACCAGGCGCTGTGCTCCCATATAACGTCTCCGCAGGGGCCTTCTCCTGGTGGTACGTGCAAAATGCTGACGTGTTGTTCGTTTTCCGCCCCTCCTCCTCCTCTTCCTCTCCTCTCTCTCTCTTTTTCTTGTTGTTTCTCTCTCTCTCTCTCTCTCTCTCTCTCTCTCTCTCACACACGCATTCACACGCACTCAGTCTCAGATGTGTCTCTTCATGTGTAGGGCCAAGTGGTCTGACCGAGAGAAACACCTGAAAGAGAGAGGATGGAGAGGCTGTTAGGAGGGTGGCATTACTGGAAAATAAATATACCAGGACTCAAATACAGGAGGTGACTGTTTAAAAAATTGATAGTGTCATATTATCAGCATCACTATTATAAAGATCATATTACTGTGACTTTTTTGTCAAAATACATTTAAAAATATTGCAGAACATTTCACAAAATTATATTGAAAAATATTTTCTTTTACATATATGTAACAATTTGAATAGGAAAATTGATAGTGTTTGATATGGTGTATAGTGGTGTATATTTTGTTATGTCTGAAATATATACCCCTGAAATATATCAGATGGAATAATTGACGGTACATTTTTAATACAAATTTAACAGATATTTAATATTTGATTGTATTACAGCCCTTGATTGCCAAATATTCATTTAAGGACTGTAAGGCAACCCAAAAGATGTAGAAAGGCAGTCTCAGACAGAGAAAGAAAAACCTGAACCCAACTCTCACTCCCAAACTTTGCAGTATGTTAGACACGGCTTTGCTTTCTGATATTTGGCATCAGGGTGTCAGAGAATCACATTTAGCAGTGGCAGTTATGGCCATTGTGCTTGTAAAGAAAATGAGCAGTGAGTTTTGGAAACACAGCGGCAGATCAAGATTAATAGGACGCACAGTTTAAGAGCTGGGTGAGATGGGGATAAAACACTGATGGAAAAACATGAACACAAAGAATTTAGACAGCACTGGAATCATTACAGGGAAACTGAATTGACTTGGAGGATTATTTTTGCTGCAATTGATTTGTCTAGCTATTACAGCAGTAAAATGAATGGTGAGTGACATGTTGCTGAAATATTTGTAGTTAAAAGGTCTTGTGTGCTTTACTTTTATAGTTCTATAAGGATTACTTTATTCCATTAATGCACAGATAGAAATTAATCATAACGGTAATGAATGAGGCCAAAGAAATCAACATATACAAAGATGAAATGCTTGCTGAAAATCCATTTTGCCTTTGGCTATATCCATTATTAATTGGCAAAACTGAAATGAAAATTGCAACAGTGACTTTTCCAATAAACAAGCTGCATGGCTGTAAGAACTAACTTGCGCAGTAAGGGGGGATAAGGTGGAGACTGATTAAAAAGATGCCCTCAAATACTCTGGTTTCTTTTTCCTGCTTTCTTTTTCATGCCCTCTCTCTCTCTCTCTCTCTCTCTCTCTCCCTCTCTCATCCCTCTCTTTCTCTCTGCCTGTCGGTTTCTGACCCTTTTCGGATAAAAGCAGGACAGATGCAGGTTGCCGCTCGAGACGTCTGAATGAATTAGCATCACTCTCTCTGCGCTGAAACAGAGGGAGGGTGGGATACAGTATCGCCCCCCACCCCACCCCACTCCCTCAGTGTCATACCTGTCTAGGCGGGGAGGAGGCCGCAGGGAGAGTGAGGGGTGGCAGTGGTGAAGGCGGGGCGGGGCCACGGCCGGACAGATGGCCGTACGAGCCGCTGCCAGGGGCTCGCCACACCAGCTGGCACACCCCGGTCCCTGTCACCCACCTCCCACCCCTCCCTCTGGCCCTGCTACCCCCCCCCCTTCCCCCGCCCCCCCCGCACTGCAGGGGGCCCAGGCTTGATTAGGCAGGATTAATGACGGGCTGGTGGGGGGAGTTTGACGCACTGTATTTACTGTTAAACAGCCCTGAGACACAGAGGAGCACTGCGGCTTCTCTCTCCCTCTCTCCTCCCTGGCCCTCTCATTCTTATGGAAATGCAGGCTCCTCCTGACAGCACAACAGTGGATTCCCCAAGGTGTCTGAACAGGCTGGATCAGAGGGGGGGAGATCTGGCTGTTTGTTTGAAGGCACATTTTGCTACCAGATGCATAAAAGCCTGTTTACAGGGGGAAGGAGGATGAGTTAAGCTAGTCTAGCCACCAGCCTCTTCCGTTGATGCTGGTGTCGAAGGCATGGTCCGCTAATTGGGGTGAGGCAAGTATTTTGCCCAAAGTCCCATCCATATTCAAAGACAGATCCCAGAATTCACAGCACTGTAGTTTTATAGGAAACCCACATTTCTAACTCCTTTGACTCCCAGTAAGCACCCTTTTTCTTCCCTAGGCTGGCGAGGCCTCTTTATTCTCTTCATGTGGGTCTCCATGCACAAATACCAGCACCCCCAGTTGGATTAGTGGAATCCAGCAGGACTGTGGAAGGTTTACATGTAAACCCAAACTATAGGGGAACCTGGAGGGTCCAATTAAAGCCCCACGGAGTGGATGGAGATTGCTTCATAGCTGCAGTGCACAGGTTGAGGGCTTTTTCAAATCCCAGTCTAGAGGGTCCTATAGCTTTGGTGCCTTTGCCACCATTATAGAAACAGTGCACTTGTGTCCTAACCAGCCCGCATTAGCCAATACCTGGTGTCTATTTAGTCAAATAGAGTAAAACCAGATTTGACTGTGCCTTCTGCTGTGTGCTTAGCAGTATTTCTGGCTTCAATGTGATTTGCTGTAGAGCATTAGCCATAGTAGCAATACTGTCTATAGCAGTGCTATTCAACTGTCCCAGAAGGCCACAGTCCAGCAGGTTCAATCAGACAAAACAATGATGTTTTCAGCTGGGTTTACGAGAACCCGAGTGGAACGGAAGCCTAGTCTATACTGCGGTGCAAAGGCCGCTCACTTTCTCTCTAATTCGGTTGGAGTGTCTGCGGAGTCGGTCTGGGTCCCTGACACGGGAGTAGTTGAGCGGATCAGTGACGCTCCTGCGCTTCTAGGAGGGTGATGAAGAGCGCCGTGTAATTGCAGTTCCACCTGGAGCACGCTCAGTGTGTGTCTCTCGAGCGCCGCGGTGTAATTGCGGGAGTGGGGAGTGACGGCCTCCCGCTACTGTCACTTGACGGCCTGTCACTCAAAGCCCCTCTAAATACTCCACTGAAACCCCCCCCCCCCACAACCACGACTTCTGCTGATTCTACCCCTGCCAGACAAAGGACAAGCTCTTTTGAGTGTTGAGGGGTGCATATGGACGTGTGTGTGTGTGTGTGTGCGCACGCACGCGTGTCTCACCTGTCGCAGTGGTTACACTTGAAAGGCTTGGCGCCGGTGTGTTTGCGGTAGTGCCTGGTCAGCTCGTCGCTCCGGGCGAAGCGCCACTCGCAGCCCTCCCACGAGCACTTGTAGGGCTTCTCACCTGGGCGGGGATGACAACAAACACGTCCTCGTCACAATCAGGGATCCACGAATCACATGGCTCCTACAGCACTGCTTCCAGCACTTTAAACCAGTGCATTTTACTCATTGTACCCCAGCATCTTTGCCAATGACTATTACCATTACCAATGACATTACATTATACAGCTGCTTAAAAGATGCCCTTCACCCAGAGCACTTAGCATATCTTACATCTGAAACATTATGCATTTACGCTGCTGAATATTTACTCAAGCTATTCAGGTTAATTACCTCGCTAGATCAACAACAGTTCCCCATCCAGGGGCCATTTAAAACATCAAATTAATTAACCTGTGAGCGAAAGTGGTTTCATTCTCTAATATATGAACCTACTTTATTTGTTTCAGTAAATCAGTCTAGTTGAATATCCATTCCGAGAATTGCCCCACAAGTACAACTTACTGAACACACGACAATGGCCATCATGCAACATTTCATCTGCCTACTAAATTGACCCATTTAATTTAGTAGGTAAATTAATAATTAACCATTAATTTATCATCTAAATCTTGTTTTTTGAAAAAGCATTCTTCACTCCTGTCTGATTATCTGAAATTCAAATGAAGTCTTTCTCTGCAGCTCAGCAGATGGGAAAACTGATATCCATTGTTCTGCATGCTGCATTTTATTTTCCTGATAAAAACCTCCTGCTGGCTGGAGGGAGGTGTCCAGGCCCTGAGGTGGCTCTTCCCCAGGAACAAGCTTAGTGGGGGGGGTGGAGCTGAATTGAAACAGGGGGTGGTAATGATAATTAGGCCAGTAATGACACTTAATGGGAAGCGATACTCCACTTACAGTTGGCCAGCTGCCTCTGTCTCTCCTGATTGCCGTGTCCACCAATCTCCCTAACTAGACCGGAGCATCATTAAAGTGAAATCGAAGCGGCTCAATTGAAACTGTATTTGGGACAACAAATCAAGCACATAAAAGGGAGTTCCAGTGGGATATAACAAACGTAAGGCCCACACTGAGGTGACACGTTAAAATAGGCCTGACTGTAGTAAAACCCAATACAGTCCCGCAGGGTGAGTGTTGGAAGAAATCAGCTCTGAGATGTTTTTGGTTGAAGAGTCCTCTCTCCTGTAGTAAAGAGTACCTGTCCTTATTCTTATTCTTAATTATTTCCTACCTGCACAGTTTGGTTCAATATCCCTCTGGGAATAATGAACTTAAAAGTATGACTAAGGAAGTTTCATTTTTTGCTACCCAGTATAAGTCATAATACCAGACAAAGAGCAATTGTTCTCACTGGACAGCCCTTTCTTCGTGCTAGTATATAAAATCTTACAGTCAGCATTTTGCTGGTTTATTATGGTGAATGTGGAATTAACCAATTGTTTGATAATGAAATCAATATCTTACCAAAGAGGTACAACTATTGCAGAAAAACAGAAACAAAATAAGATATGGGATCTATGAATATATGAAAAAATGAATCTATGGAAAAAAATACAGAAATGATGGTTAAACTGACTTTACATGGTTGTAAAGTCAGTTTAAGGTAAAAATCTTACTGCTCATTGTTCAATGACTGAGGTCTGGTGAGACAAGGCTCTTTTACAGCATGGTGAAGATGTTTTGTGGGGATATCCTGGATTAACTGCCCTGCTGTTGGCATATTTCTGTAAATCTTTCATGATGCAACATGCGGTAAAGGGTGATGCGGCGTTGAAAGGAACAGGTGACGTAATGCAATTTGGAATGGGAGAGTAATCTTCTCATCTTCGTCTCTTTTGATCTTCAGCTCCTCTCAGTGAGAGAATGCGTGTCTTTGGAAGAAGAATCCCCCCCTTTTGAAATTAAAGCTGTCCGCATCACTTCTCATGTTGTGTTTGTTCTGCACACACAGGCCTGGTGCTGAACAATCTGTTGTGTACAATGGGACGGTAGTTCTGTTACAAACCAGATAATTTTTTTCTGAAAGTACAATTGATATGATTTAATTAATGATAGCCCCTGGTTTCCTTCAACATGAGATCTTTGCGTAATTGTGATAAAAAAATCTCTTGATGATCATAAGAGTCTTAAAATAAGGAGGAAACCAGAAAGAAGGTAATGGAGAACATAAAAGAACATGAAAGCACTTAAGAAAATCAATGTTGTATAGTTATAGTTATATAAATAATGTAAGTAGTGTAATTAAGATACAGGTAAGATTTTTTTTAATCTGAGAAATGGGGGTAGTCAGTGAGGTGCTCAATGTATGAATATACTTTTATGGAGGATATTTTTCTTGCCATTACAAAGATGTCTGTTTATATATATATATATATATATATATATATATATATATATATATATTTAAATTCAAAATTGTGAGCATCAGCGATTTCTCCTTTTCTCTTAAGTCAATTCTGCTGAAGGTCTGTACAGCCAGAATATCAAGGCACCTTCCTTTAGGGAATTGAACATAAAAAAATCCTTGTAAAAAGAAGTAGCCAAGTGACTCCAGGCGTTTTATTTGCTGGTTATTGCGCTCTTCCACTTTGCAAACCTGTGGCAGATAATATCCCCTAGTGCCACTCTTTCATCTGTGCCTGTAACGTGGGGCTCTGAGGCCTGCACTCAGTAATTTGGTGAGTGGTGGAGACGCAGGTGTGAGACAGTGCAGGACTCACACCCCACTCCCAGTAATTGGCCAGAGACTTCTCCCCTCATCCTCCTCAACCCCCCCTCACCCCCACCCCCACCTCCACCCCCCAAAGGTCCAACAGCAGCGAAGCAGGCTTGGTAGCGCACCCACGGCAACCGCAACACCAGCCAATTATATCTTGGGGAGGCAGGGATGCATGATGCAGTCGCCTAGCAACCAGGCCGAAAGAGAAACAGAGGAGACAGCAGTGCAGCCGGCTGAATCCGGCACCCACGGACACCCTGCGCCACCAGCCAATTATGGCTTGCGCTAGCAGAGTGTGATGCAGTTGCCTGGCAACCCAAACCGAGGGAGGATGGGTTGGTTAGCGGGGAGGGTGGGGGTGGGTTGCTTGGGGGGCATTATGGCTGGGGGGGGGTTGGGCTCACAGAACATCACTAGTGCAAGCTGAGGCTGGAACCAAGAGCAGCAAATCATCAGCCAATTACCAACTCTTGCCTGGTGCTGATGTGGTTTCCTAGCAACTGCCCCCCCCCCCCCCGTACCAGCCTCACAGGTGCCAGAGCTGCAGTTAATTACATTTCCTCAGCCAACTGGAGATACAACAAGCCATTATGATCTCTGAGCTTGTTAAAATTACAGGGTAAAAGCCATTTAAGGTCCATTATTTTTTTTCCTGAAGTTTTCCGATTCTGGGTGGTGGGCAAGTGGAGCGAAAGAAAGACACATCCTCTGCCCCCCCCCAGAAAAAATCCATTGTACTGTTCCTTATCTGCCAGAGCAACGCCATTCATAAACCCGTGCAGGACCATGTCATTTCCATGCAGACTACTTAAATCCAGCGCTAATCTTAATCTTACTGTGTCAGTAATTTATGAAAATAATAACCAAAAAAGAGGATTAGGCTAATTACATCTCTGAACTCGTCTGGTAATGAACAAGTGGGGAGAGAGCGTGCGGCGATGTGTCTTCAGGGTGTTTCCCCCCCCCCCTTCTTCAGCAACAGAATGGTGTGCAAGTGCTTGCGTCAGTGTTAGAAATGATTGTTACTGCTGCCGCCCGCCGGAATCTGCCAAGTCAACATCGAGCCTTCGGGAGCGAGATTACTGGCACTTCGGCTTCGTCACGGCAGGTCACCGGGTCGCATTAATGTGTGGCGCCCGTCAGGTTCAGGAAGGGGACAGCACCGCTGGTGGCTCGAAAAGGCTGTTAGCGGGACGTAACCGAATTAACAGGAAAGAGCCGTTTAGTCCAGTCAATCCATCAATCATCTCGTAATTATTCACTCCGCCGGTGGGTTGAAGTGGCGGTGCGTGCGGTTACGGATTGAGACTGAAGTGAATGAGAATTAGAGGGGTTTCCCTCTAGGCTGTGCTGGGTGAATAACTGTATGCCTCTCATATTTACATCCAAAAAGTGGAGGATCAGAGGACTGTGCCCACAGAACAAGCCAGCTGTTTTTGTTTCTCCTTCAGAAACTAGTATCCTGTACTGAATCATGAGCATGACAATCAACATGACTAATTATAAACCCTACAGCTGTTACAGAAAAGCATATGGAGGACATAAATGAGCCTTTATGACCTGATTTCAATGTACAAAGACTGCTTTTAGACTTCAGGCTTTTGCATGCTCTCTACACACATTTACTTAATCTTTACACACATTAATGCAATCATATTTTTTTCTGGATTTTTTGGGTTGAAGTCATCTGATGAAGGTTACCACAGGTGTGTCACACCTGGGATTTGAACCCAATGACCTCTGGGCCTAGAGTCCAGCACGCAACCCGCAGCAGTCTGGCGGATGTGTTTCCTCACCTGTGTGGGTTCGCTGGTGTGCCTTCAGATGTGAGCTCTTAGTGTAGACCTTCCTGCAGCCGTTGAACTGGCAGCGATGGACCCTCTTCTTGTTTTCCGGGATGTCCCCCCCACTGAGTGCCCCCACGCCCCCTTGTTCCCCGTCACTCTGCTGCCCCCTGCTGGACGGAGAGGAGAGTGCGTGGGCGGCCGCCAGGCCCCCCGACTTCCGGGGCACCAGCTTGAGTGTGAGAGTGCCATCAGCGGTGGCGGTCAGCGTCTGCGTGGGTGGCTTGACGAGGTGACGCCCCAGCTCCGGGGACGAGGGCGGCGTTAGGGAGGTGACGGCGGCGCTCAGCTGGGCCGCGCTCACCCCGCTCGCCCCCTCCTTGGCGCAGGTGTCGGGGGTCTTGGCGGTGGCAGCGGTGGCGGCAGGCGTGGAGGGGGGTTTGGCGGGGGAGCTGGCGAGCAGGGGCGGGGGGCTGAGGCTGGGGAGCAAGGGGTCCATCAGGTCGTCGTCTCCGTCGCCCTTCAGGAAGGCCGGTGTCAGGAGGCAGTCCAGCTCCTCGTCGAAGAGCTCTGACAGCCGCTTGGGCTCCGTCTGTAGGTACCGCTCCAACTCCAGGCAGGTCTGCAGAGAGAGCGCAAAGGAGAGAGAGCAGGGTCAGCACACAGCTGAGAACCCCCATCCGGCATGGCCTGTGTCCCATACCATCCTTCCGCAATTGACCTCACTACGACAATCACAAAGTGACAACGTTGATTTCGCCCCATCACCCCAATCTAATTAAGTGTATGCCTACCCCATACCCCTAATATCAAAACCTTCCTGCAGGCCTCCGTGTTTTCAGAGCGTCTGAAGACATAAGAACGTGGTCAGAACATAAGAACGTGTCCCAAACGTCACGAAACCCTGCTTCCACCTCGTTCACCCACCATGTCCTCAGCATCATTCCTCTTCAACGAACCCGAGAGTGAATTCTGATGGATTTCACCGACCAGAACACCTGCTCTTGCAGGTCTTCAGAGATGGATGATTATAACGTGATTGATGGCGGTTGCCGGGCTGACGCTCTCCGGAGCTGTGAACTGTACTGGCCTGAATTTAGCGGAGCCTGGCTTTTCAAGGAGGTGAAGTAAACCAGCCGTGGACTTTTATTTTGCCGTAACAGGGAGAGGACAGATTCTTTACAAAGCTATCAGTCCAAGGTTATTTCATTTATAGCAGACCCTCATGTCTTCACTTCGTCTCATTTCCCCAGAAATAAACCATATTTGCACAAACAAACTGTCTTAACCATATGACCACAGAAAATAAGCCATGCGTCTTCTTTTTATTTGGGAAACATTGTGGTTCAGCCAGTGGATAATAACACACAGCTCATTAAATATCTATTCAGCAATCTAGTTTTTTAAAAAAAAAAAAGTCTGACGACATTTTTTCTTTGTCACAATGGCTATGGTAGTTTGGATAATAGTGCGTGCCCTTTGGCATTTTGCAGCTAAGCTGGCACTGAGGGAGCCGGAGCAGAACTGTTCCAAACCTTCAGGCCTCTGTATCTATTCCATCAGTGTAAATTATTGCTGCCATAGTTCCATTATCAGGACTTAAAATGTGACAGAATGCGTCGCAAGCATTTATAGAACTTCCCTTTTTGTTCTTATTCCACGGAAAATAAGAAACACAAATTCGGCTCGGCATCTGTCTCCTGGTGATAAGCGTGGCTTTTCAGTTTTTAGAAGAATGTCTGCTATTTCCAAGAGAGAAACACATTTGCATATGAACATAAATCAAAGGCTTTCCAGGAGACTATTTCAAATGAACATTGCCGAAAAGCATTACTTAAATAAAGTGCAGTATGCAAACAAGAAAGTCTTTTATAATGCAGACATTTGTGCAAAGGCAAGTCAGTGCTTTTATCTGGCAGGGTAGTGTGATATGTGAACACTTAAATTTGTTTTAACAATTTGTGTATGTAGTGCAATGTCCAGTCAAGCATGTGAAAGAAACTCAATGGTATTACCCTGCTCCCCAAAATTGCATTGATCATTTCTAATACACTATAGAACCAAAGCTGCAAGCAGTCATGTTCTTGCCAAATGGCAGTTGACTAGGCAGTTAAACATCTTTTTTTAAAATCAGTTCTCTGCTTGTTGGCCATGTGATGCTGTAATTTCTTAACGAGACTTTGAAACTAGACATGCTCAAACAGAACATGAAGTTGATGAATCACACAGATATTTTAAGAGCCATTCATTAATTTACTTTCAACAGTTCTGTGCATAAGCATGAAATAATATACCTCACATATTTCTGATGTATGAAGTATGATGTATTACAGTTCAAATTCCAAAAAAGGAGGAATTAATTTTAATGTCAAATAAGATGCAAATATTGCAAAATACATCCATTTTTTACATGTTCATATATGGTTTTATGTAAAGTCAATCCAAAATATATATAGTTTTGATGACAAATGTGTTGAAGCACTCTGTACTATATTCATGAACATTATCTGACACAGCACTCCTGCATTTCCCTAAGAGTTTAGGCCAGTAGGAAGGTCAGCCCAGAAAATGTGGCTAGTCTGTCAGACAGGTTGGTCTTGGCTGGACGTAGTCTGGGGCTGTCGCCAGTTCTACATTGAAAATCTTGCTCAGTCATCAGCAAGGCCATTGAACTGCTGAACCAATCACAGAGCAGAAAGGTGTGACTTGTGGACAATTGAAGGTTCTTTGAGGAGCAGAAGCAGCACAGGCAGCACTTTCAGAATTCACAACGTCCAAATAAAGGAAAGGACCCATGAACTATTCCGTCCGTCAAAGCAACCTTGCAAGGCCTATACACAGATCCTACAATACAAACGTAATCACATGCGTAGGCCAATGTTACAGTCAAACGAACTCCTATTCAAGACAGAATTGAAACTGTCTTGTACCATTTTAGCTTCTCTACTATTACCATTACATCTGCTACCTTCAGTGTGAGAAGTGTGGTCTAGTAAGACAAAAATACTGGTGCTGTCTGCCCTGCGCTTTGTCCCTTTCAAAATAACATTCTCACTTAATGTCTCATATTTCTTCTGCACAGCAAAGGGAATATTATGTGAGCTACACTCTACATGGCAAATTACGAATTTCAAGATTTTAAGAATATATAATCCTGTCATGTCGAACTACACTGTATATTGTACAAAATACGTCAATTGTTACATATGCACAATATGTAATAACGGACACACTCTATGAAATATGCATGTTGCACACAATGAATAATTTATTTTACATTGCATTCATTGTGTTAATATTAACTGTAATAGTAAATTCTTCAATGTATGCATAAAAGGATGTATATCCCACATGGCTTGATGTATTTTCTAATAGTAGCTGTGTATTTTCACACAAATGTAGTACTTATATGAATTACAAAGACCGTGCTTTGATCAATACCAACAGTAACTGTGGGTCCTGCTCAAGGCCAGAGATGTAAGTGATGCATTATGAGGTGATGATGGGACAAAGAACTGGTGAAAATGAAAACCCCATCACAACTGTTATTAGCGCTTACGGCTCAGGCCCGAGCCAGACACAAAGGGAAAATGATCACCGATATCCGCCTCAGTTACTCTCCTTGTCTCGGCTCTCTGAGCAAGATAATAAAGTCAGCACATTATCTAAACTAACGCGTTTTTGTATCTCCGCCCAAATCTCTGAAAATGCATTTTCTCCCCCCCATTTCGGAATTCAAATTAATTTTTTCATACAAATAGGTTTTAATTAAAGTGCTTTGGCTTTCATCAGATGCTGTTTGAAGCTCTACCTCTTGATGCAAAACTGATCTCTCTCTCTCTCTCTCTCTCTCTCTCTCTCTCTCTCTCTCTTTCTCTCTCCCAGCGCAGCGTGCGTTGATGAGTAATTAGCCACTCAAACGACCCGGCGAAGAGAGACTCTTTATTCAGCTAATTTGCTGATGGGACGCCTGTGTGTAAGTGAGTGAGAGAGCCAGAGAGATTGTCTGGTGACTAGTAGCCTGCGTGCACAATAACCCCCGACTTCTCTGCAGAAAAGCCCCTGGTGGTGCTAGGAAAGGGGTCTGTTGCATAGGGAAGTGAAAAAAACCTTCCTTTCCTGCAGCTGTTTTATACCCCACATCTCCTGCCCCCCCTTCTATTACCAGGACCACTCAGCAGTCATGCACAGAGTCCGCCGATGGGCCTGCGAGGAGACAGGCTATAACATGTTATCTCCCCTCCCCTCCGGTACACATAACAATTACCCCAAGTGCTGTAACTCTGCTGCAGCTATCATCGCCGGCACATTCATGAGATCATAACCGTCCCCCTGTAAAATGAAGACGCTGGCCGTAATACATTTCCGAAACGATTTCCCCCTGTTTGCTCAGCCCCGCGGACTGAGAAGCGAGGGCGCCTGTTTTGTGTGTGCTTTCCGCGGGGCAATGGGGGGGTGGGGGAGGTTGTGTGACGGGGGAAGGAGCTTTCGGTACCCGCTGCACCATTAGCTCCGTAACGACACAACAATTACCGAGGCCCTGACAGAGCCGCCCGTGAGAGAGAGGTGACAGGTGACTGCGATTGGCAGCGGGAAGGCTCAAATCCTTGCCTCCTCCGAGCGCCTTTGTTCACAGACAGAGACAGAGACAGAGTGAGAGGGAAAGAGAGAAAAAAAGACAGAGGGGGAGGGGGGTCTCAGGTATGCTGTCACCTTCCTGCCATGTAACATTTGCACCATCACTGTGACAGGTTTACGTCACTCTAAGCTGGAGGCCAGGGCACGCAGACGAACACGGATAGGATTTCATGGATTTGCTCCTTTTTCTGAATCTACCAATTCCAGGGCCCGACAGCCAATAATGTCAGCTGCCCAGCATTTGATTACTGGGTGAGTGACTGTGGTGGGGTGAGTGGATGGGGGGTGGGCGGGCTGAGGTGAGCGTGTATGTGTCAAGGGGGGGCAGGGGCGACAGCTGCCCTTACCCAAATTCATCCACCCCAGGCCGCTTATCTTCCTACACTCCCATACACCCCTTCCCACAATCCTCTGAGCTGCTAACATTTCAGGGATACAGTTATAAAAAAAGGGCTAAAGTGCTACAGGGCTACAATGCACCTATGTGTGTGTGTATGTGTATGTGAGTATTTGTGTGTGTGTGTGTGTGTGTTTGCTGCCCTAATTGAAAAACAGTTGTAAAACCAGTCCACTGAAACCTCTTCAAGGCTGATTTCAAACAATAGGTAACAACAAAAGGAGAGAGAAGTGGCTCAATAAAATGGTCAATGGACAATGGAGAGACACTGATCTGAAAAGTCAACATGTTTCGGCACGACACAATGCCGAGAGCCCGGCGACTCTCTTCGAAGTTCTGCTCGATTCTCGTTTAGGGGAGAACTGAGGCGCAGAAACCAATTGACTTGTTCAGAGAGAATGAGGACAGCTCGGTGAAGACAGTTTTAATTCCCTCGAACATGAGCAGGAGATGCAGCTGTGGACGGCCGCCCCACCATGACTCAAACCTGTCTGTGCCGCTAAGTGTCTAAAGTTTTGTCAACAAGAGACCCATCGCCTGACATTTGCTCACTGCAGCTATCATAACACAGCTTTTGGGCAGATCTGCCCCGTTCACAGCCCTAATGTCCTGCCTTTATTTGTGTGACATAAAAATATGGGAAGAGCTTTCACAAACAGTAGTGGACTGTCCACTGCTCTCTCTCCCAATATAAACAATGAAAGATATATCCACACCCACACACACACCAAAAACCCACACTATCTCACACCCATACGCATGTATCCACGCATACACACTCTCTCTCTCTCTCTCTCTCTGCAGAGCCCCAGTAAAGTTGCAAAGAAATTCCCCCTAAATCGCCTACCCATGGCCCTTCAACACTCTCTGATGAAATTTTAATAAACAGTCTGTGATGGAGCAGCCCTGCTCAGACACTCCTGCTGTGTAATTGCCTCTTTCTCTCTTTCCCTCGTCTCCGCACCTGTTTTTCCTCCCTCTCTCCCTCCCTCCACTGACTTACAGTGGCCCACCTCCCTCCGCTATGGCCCACCCTCCCTCCCCCTTAAACCCCTCACAACCCCCCCCCCCCCCAACACCTCAGCACACCCCCCTCACACGCGCTCAGACAGCAAACCAATTAGCACCCGAGCACTGTCTCTCCCCAAACGCCACCTGACCAGGCTAATAAAAACAGGTTATAAAAATAAATTAACAGAGCGTAGACATAGGCAGAAGAAAAATGCAAACAGCTGTTAACGGAGACAAGGCAGATATGCCCTTTTAATTTTGGGGATAATTTAATCTCTTTCCCTTGGCCCCCGGCCACTGGCACAGGCTGGCACTGGCTTGGCTCGGCGGGGTTATTTGTCAGGTCGGGATGCTTGTCCTCCACCATGCGGCATTTGTCGACAGCAAAAAATATTGCGCTTGCTGCATAAAAATCCATTTCGGAGAAGCCAGAGACAGTATAGCTGTGTATGGCAGGTTCTCCCGCAACCAACAAAATTGGCCTCAGGATCATACGACTCCACACAGGATATTTCTGCTTGTGTTATAATCTTGAGCCTGAACACAAACTGAATTTTATATGTTGCTACTTCTTAAATTTTTTAAATGTCAAAAATTTTTTTCAGGGCAATTCCATTTAAATGTTTAGCAGCAACACAGATGTTTGCTACGATAATGTTTTATATTTAATAACTGAACATTAAACATTTATACGGGTAGCACCTCCAGACTATAAATGAATACCCTAAATTTGAAATTAGAATTTAAACGCATTTGTACACAGGTAAATGCACATCACGCACAGGGGAAATTCGGTATCGAAACAAACATGCACACAACCACTTACTGACCACCGACTCGCAGTGAACACCATTCACAGGCGACACACAACCGACCACCTGACCCCGCCTCACGGGTGTCCGCCTCATTGCCTGCACTGCGTGAAACAACAGAAACACCCAATGCGAAATCGATGAAGAGGATGAGGAGATGGAGGAGGTGTGTGGCCTCGTTAGTGCAAGAACACACACCGTGGTAAGGACGGGGGGAATTTACGGCCTCGTTGGGTGATGTCTAAAAATAACCCCCCCCCCCCCGGCACCTGCGCCGAACAGTCGGTAACTAAAGATGTCAAACCGCCGGTTCCAAGCCGACACAAGGACACGGGCGCTATGGGGATGACCGATGGCACTCAAAGGACACGCGGCTATTAGCCAGAGGCTCCAGTGTTAAATGAATGATAGGGAGGGAAAGGCAAAAATAGACCTTTGGGCTACACAGCAGAAGAGGGCTGCTGTGAAAACGCTTGCCGTGGAGCTCTGGGAGCTTCCTGGAATGATGCGAGCCTTCGCTCATTTTGTTTCTGCTCTGGTGTTTTAGGCTGCACACTTCACCTCTTTCGGTGTTCAAGTGTGAAGAGTGAATGGAGCTTGTGCATCAGTGAAGCACTGTCCCTGCCATGTGGTTCAGAGACCACAGTGATGGTTCTGAAGCAGGATTCAGCGTGGCTGAGATGCATGGAATAATTTTGCCTGCACAGAGTCTGTAGTTCTGGTCAACACCACATTTTATTCAGATAGTATATGTTCAGCAAAAATGCAATAATAACTTAGCTAACGTGTCACTGCAACTTTCATGTATCTCCTCTTTGTGTGTAATAATGTAGACGGCTAAAGTTGGATTCGAGGTGATCAAACTACACGTTGGAGTTAAGGTGGGATTAATGAGGAAACATAACTACAAAAACTGCGGACTTGTTGTACGTATTACATGGGACCCTCTGCTTTACCCCATTCAAATGGAATAATGCCAGCTAGCCTATAGCTGTGTCGCTCAATGCTGTGCTACTCCGTTCTGCCTCTCTGGACACTGTGATCCGGTCTCTCCATGGCCAGGCAAGAACCGGACTCCGGTCTTCCTGCTCATTTCCTCTCTGCATGACCACACTGCACTGTGGGGGCAACTGGGCAGGAGTTCAACCACAAATGAGGAAAACACTTGCTGGTCTTTTCCATGGCAGTAGCTCTGGAACTTTTTTCAATTAAGGTTCCAACAAGCGGCAAGTCTGGACCTCCGTCACAAAGAGACGGACCACAGCGCTCTATTATGACAAGGTCTTGCAGGGCCTTACAATGGAGAGCAGTGCAAACTGGTATAAAAAAAGCTAAAATGTTAATGCAATATCACAGGAAGCCAAGCATAAACTCATTAATAAGCAGCGCCGTCATTCCCAGAGATGTGCTGAGACCTTCTGACTCATTGATTGCCGATAACAAGAGCGGGTGACGACTTAGAAATGCGCGTGTTTACAACTGAAAATTATCTTTTGCAATATTTTTCATGGTGGCTGAGAGTTTCTGAGAAAGATGCCGACCGTAGCTAAATCCTCTGGCTTTAAGAACAGGCTGTGTTTGTGTTGGGAGGGAAAAAGCGTGCAAGATCAAATTTTTATTCACAGACGTATGCGCCACACTCGGTAAAGCACATTTCCTCACTAAACGCCGCCCTCTGATAGCCTGCTGGTAAGGGTCTCTGAAGGAATGCATTATGTATGTTAATAATTGGATATAAAACAGCATTCCTGGTAGCGTATCAGTCAGAGATCAGCTCTTTGAAGCACGTTTTGCCAGGGGAGGCCGCCCTGGCAGGCAGCGCTCGTGGCGTTCCCTTCCCGGATAAGGCTGTGATCTTCGCTGAGGACCCGAGTTGGGGACCTTGCCCCTTTGTTCTGTTGTCTGGACAGGTGACCGGGTTGAAACCAAACCAGGGGCTGCCGCAGACAGAGTAACCGAGGGAGAGCGGGGGGTGATAGCCTAAAGCATGGCTGTTTACTTCCGTGATAAAGCGCAGTCTGAACGCTTGACAGGAGACCCCTTTCATCCTGTGCATTGTGGTGCAACTACAATTTATACAGTGCAGGGGACCCAAAGATCAGTGTGCCTGGGGTAAATGGAGTGGAAAGGAGTTACTCAATACCTCCCTCCCCCCCATGCCAATACTCAAGCATCCGAGGGGAACTACAGCTTGCTCCTGCAGCATTCTGCTCACATAAAATGGAACGGAATACACTGTAAAACAGAAAAAAACTACTGCTGCTGTGCTCAGATGCATTGCAATCCTTATCTTATTCGCAGAGCCTTGTCTCAGTCCCAAGGACGCTTGAATCTTACGTGGTTTGAAATCCATTTTTTCCTCTGGAGCCTTTCGGCGCTGATTGAGGTACAGTACTGCTGATCAAGGGCACAGTAGCAGTGTCCTGTCTGGGAAGTCAGTCTGTGACCCTTTAGATCCAAAGTCTGTTACACCACCTTGCCTCCCATTCACACACACAGAGGCCGAGGAGCAATGGACGGGAAGGTCCACTCCGCTCCACGGTATTTTCAACCAGAGGTTGACGGGAGCGTCCGATTAGCCGGATCTCCAGAGGGCATCTGCGGGACAGGACGGGGGGCTGAGAAGGGCGGGGTCAGCCGACAGAGGAGCCCTCTGCTCTCTCTCTCTCTGCGGGATTCCTGCTGTGCCACGAACCTGCCACAGATGGGGTCAGCGCAGTCACGGACAATTAAGCTGAGCAGCGCCCAGAGGGACGGGGCTGCGCAGCTGACTGTTTCAGAGAGGGGAGCGTGCTCTGGGCCCCGCGTGCCGCACGGGTCACGACCAGCCCCGCCGTAACAGCAGGGGGAAAAGCTACTCACAGCTTTCCTCAGACAACACCAAAAAAAAACCCCCGAGAAAAAACAAACAAAACATGGCTGCCTTGTCTAACAGTTACTCTTATCAGTAGACCGTTTCGACAACAGTCGCTTGTCAACCAGGATTCAGGGACACCCATTTGACTCTTTCCACAGCCTCCTAGGGAATTCTGAGCACCAACAGAGCAGAGGGCAATGCATTAAACCAAACAGATTCCTGATGAATCAATATATTTGAGTGGTGACACTATAGAGGTTTTTCATACTGCCCTTTGTCCCCGTGTCCCCTGCTCCCCTGATCCCTCCCAACCCACCTTACTGACTTTGGCCTTGACAACAACAT
Organism: Megalops cyprinoides; assembly: GCF_013368585.1. NCBI lineage: Eukaryota > Metazoa > Chordata > Actinopteri > Elopiformes > Megalopidae > Megalops > Megalops cyprinoides. The sequence continues at coordinate 25,298,648 of NC_050596.1, forward strand.
ACGGCTGAATCTCATGAATAAGTTCAATTAGGACGGTTGTGTCAATCCTCCTTTTTGGTGCGTAGGCGGCATTGTGTGGCCATTGTGTACCCTAAGCACCCTCCCGGTTCTCCTTGGGGCGGCTAAATCCGCATGGGTCAGAGGTCAGCGCGGGGACAAAGAGCAGGAGAAAGGCCGGCGTAACCCCACACAGACGCTTTATCAGCAAACGTGTGTCAGGCGCACAATGCCCTCTTGATCCCTGTCTTCAGACCATGCGACCCCCCCCTTTCCTCCCCCAATGTGCACACCCCTCACACTTGACTCAACAGGGGTCTGGGATTAAGGATGAACTTGCACTGAGGAGAAAGCTGTCCTCAATTGCCATGCTGACTTTGGCCAATTTCCATCATATATTTCCACATTAAACTGAGCAAAGGCTGAAATGACTTTCACTGTTTTGCTGGCTAACAAAATCCTACATAATAATCATTCCCATTAATTCAACCGATATGTACAGTTATGTTTGGGACATAAATGAGCAGCACCAAAAAGTACTCGACAAAGCAGTCAGCCCCCTTCCTCAGAGAAAAAAGCACCCTGCTGTGTTTTTTGATTAAAAGCAACTGAATTTCAGCAGAGAACGGGCTCAACACTTCACACAAACAACTCAGCTCAAGTTTCCTGATAAGCGTACGCTCTCAGCCACGGGGGCCACGCAGAGAGCGCTAACCTGCTAAGCTGGCCCGCTGACAGACGAAGTAAAGGTGTTGAGATGAACGTGCAGGGGAGGCCACGAGAGGAAATGAGCCAAACGCGGGGATAATCCCGCAGACGGAGGTGGCGGCGGCCCGCTCCAGAGAGCGCATCCCCCAGTTCCTCCCTTTAACTGGATTTTTGGCGAACGGCTGTTTATCCGTGTACGGGACGGCTAATGGCCGCCGGCTGGCAGCGCTGGGGTAATCTAATCAGGATGCAAGCGATTTTCATTAAAACCCGCTCCGGTCGGGATTACTCCCCGGCACAAGCCGATTGAAAGGGGACACTTTTAAATGGGGTTAACAGCTTGTTATGAGATCGGGACGGCCGCGCGCGTATCGGGAAGCCCATTGTGCCATTCGCCAGGCTAATCTTCATTACTCAACACAGTGAAAAGGGAGAACGGGGCCCGGCCGAGAGACAACGGGCAGAGACAAAGGAAAACAAGGGGGAGATAGTGGGCTGGGGGGTTGTGGTGGTGAGGGGGGCGGGGTGGGGGGGGGGGGGGTGGATGCAACAAAAACAGCCATGGTAGGGGGTTGGTGGAGGACAAAGGAGAGGGGAGAGAGAGAGAGAGAGTGAGAGGGTGCAGCGATAGAGGAGTGTTCTGTTTCCCGGGCAGTGGGGTCCTCTGGGTGTTGTGCTGAAAGCTTTGGTTACACGCCGCCGGCTCCAGGCCGCGGAGAGGCCACGGGTGTGCCAGATACAGCCTGGATCAGAGCAGTCAATCTGAGCACTCACTCCATTTACAGTGACAACACCATTAGCAGAGCGGTGTCGCGGGCCCACACGTGGTCCCTGGACAAACAATGCTCTCCGCCCCAAACAGGATGGGGAGGAGGGACCGACGCGGCTCTTTCTGGTACTTTCTGCACCCCCCCCCAGCCCCAAAACAGGATCATCTTACCCAACTGCAATGTTGAACCCAATCATTATGTTTACAAAGCTGACACTGAACACTGCTCTCATATCAGAACCAGAGGTTCCCTCCCCCTATTCTGACCCTGGGTCAGTATCCATCCATTTTGTACAATGTTTGCTGTTTAATTGCACTGGGAAAGGTGATACTAGAGCACTTCAATTTAGGCCCTAACTGGAGCTCAATGGGCTCTCTGGGCCTACAGATTCTTCCGCTTGTTTTGCCTTTTGCATTAAAATGGGGGAATGCGTTGAAAAGCTGCTAAAACTACTCAGCCATGACAGTGATGGGGTGAGGGGCAGCGTTCCAGAACCCTATTATGTCATCATGGTGTGCCTGTCCAGAAGGCTTTGATTTACATTGCTCTGGTCATGGAGGCACTGGTCTGTGCACTATGCTGCCTGGCACTGGCTTGGTTTGCGCTGTGCTATGGGTCGCTTGGGAAAACAAAAGGAGAGGAACTGATTGTGACGGCCCTTTATGGGCTTATCGCTCCCAACAATGGGCTCCGTGGCCCCACTTCCTCTCCCAAAGATGCCCCTCCTGAGACTCCAGGGATATCCACTGTTTTCCAGCCTGGGGTAGCTGCCAGGTCAAACTCAACCAACCTGTAGCAGTAAGACCGACTAAAAGCAATGAGAGGGCTGTACTCATACCTCTGCAATTGTCTGCTCTCTTTGGATTTGGGAGACCTGAGGATGCACTTTAACTTAGTTAGGTCCTTTTGATTTTTATCTGGTGAGAGCCCATTGTTCACAGTAAACAAAGCTCTTGAATTGTGGGTGGGACTGCGTCAGGTTTATTTTGGAAATCTGTTTTTTCCAAACGTCATTTAAATGGAAACCCTGAATGCATTCATTCAGCTAACAACTGAGTTACCAAGTAGAGAGGAGCAGAGATGGGAGCTCAATAAATTTGCATGGCTTCGCAGCCCAAATGAAAGCGTCTAAAAAGGATGCTCATTGTTCTTGTTTTAGGACAAGCCTGTCGACCCCTAAAGGATGCTGGCGATGACAATACTTCAGGCATGAAGGACACATGTTCCTCTCCGCTGATATTCTTTCCTGCCTTTCCACTACACTAAGCCATTGGCTCAGGCCGAAACTATTTGCCCCCTCAGGCTTCAGGAAATGGGACAGGAAATTACACAGGTAGGTCAGACAGGATGTGTTGCGTCCCCGCCAGCCAATAGGACGCCTGCGCCCTGACTCAGACGCGGGTTATGCAATGTCACCTGGCCTCCATGCTCCTGACTCCTTGCTCTCCGATGAAAACAAAGATCCGCTCCTGAGGATTCTGGGAAAGAGGTAGGTTGGGCAAGCATGGGCATGCCACACTCTGTAAAACCCCTCGTCACATATTGTCCTGACATGAATGATGCGATAGGATGAAAGCAGGAAAAACAGACTCATCCCCCCCCCCCCCCCCCCCCCTTCCCCAGACTTTGTGCAGGGATTATTCACGCGCCAAGGCTTTCAAAACAAAACGGGAGTACAGATCAGCAAAGCCGCTTAAAAATTTAACGACTTGCGTGCTTCTTTCTGGGGGCTCCCTGGGAGAGATGAGAGATAGGAGAGACTCAGCGTTTCTGCTCGACGTGATACAGATGCACGCAAGGCTGCTCCAGACCAATTCTTGGCACCTGCTTAGGCGTCTCAGTAAATTGAAGTTGCAACTAAAGTGCACGTAAATAGCTTTTTCATCCCCACTCTGTCCTCTTTAATTATCCTCTAGAGTAGTAATTATAGAGATTCAGAGCACAGCCACTGTTTTCAGGCTGACAAACTCATTCACCTTTCTTCTACCTGACTTTTTTTTCCCCCTCTCTCTTCGCAGATGTAAACTTAGACATCTTTAAAACTCCTTGCCCCGAGGCAGTTTAGTACTCTGCTGAAAAAAAACACATTTTTTCTCTCTCTCACGTTAGGTGTCAAGGTGCTGTCTGTCTGCAGAATCACCAGAGGCATGGAGACAATAGGGAGCGTGATTCACACAGCGGAATATAGCCACCAAACCACGGGTTTCTCCGTAAGCGAGGTCGCCGAATGGAAAAACGAAACGAAAGTCCGGGAAAAAGCAAAGTGAAACGGGCAGCCCACTTCCTGGCTCCACCCAATCCGAGACAGCTGAGGAATGAAATGCGTGCTTACACTCACAGCATTACTTTCTGTTTCTCTCTCATCTTTTCTGGAGGCAAAAAAAAAAAAAAACCTGCTGTGAATTTTCCAAATAAAAACCACAGCGATGATGAAGAGGGGGAACTCCTGGGACCTGTTAAGAAATAGGACTGAGTGAGCCTGAAAAAAATCGCAATAAAGAAGAAACGTGGGGTATCCCATAATATCACAGCCCTGTCTTTGGTGATATCTGTTTACTGTTGATCCCTTTGTAGCAGCGCAAAGGCAGGGGGGATAGCAGAAAATGGTGTCACACAGAGCAGCCTGCTAGTTAAAAGTCACAGCAACTCCTAAATCTGCGCATGGCGTCTTTTTCTTCCTAAGAGGCCATTGGTGCGTCTCATCTTTCAAAGAACAAATAAAACTCACAGGTGTAGCTGTTGCCTGGTTATACACACCGTGTGTGTGTGAAGGGAGGGGTGTGTGTGTGTGTGTGTGTGTGTGTGTGTGTGTGCGCGCGTGGGGTGGGGTGGGGGGGACGATGTTTTGAAATAAAACACAAACAGCTCCTGTGAGCAAGGTCACGTACCCTATCCCAACCCCAAATACAGGCAGACCGTCACGGGGACACAGGAACACACAGCTGTGTGTCAGTCAGCACCGATACGCTGCTCTCGTTCCACACAAACACGCACGTGCAAAACGCACATTCTCTCTTGCACACAACCTTGCTCTCCCGAGCTCTCAGCGGAACAATGATCTCATCCCACTTCCCTCAGAGCAGCTGGCCTCTGGAGTGAGGTCATCTGAGAGAGTGTGTGACGGACATCTGGGGAACCAGCCCTGACCACGCACTCCCGTCTTCCTCCTCTCCCTGCGAGCTGCCCTGCTCCTTCACTGCCGGCCAGAGACACCACTTTGGACCCAATTAGTACCGCCAGGCAAGACACATGATGAAACTAACAAGGGGGTGATGTATGCTTCTGCAGGCCATTCAGTTCAATGGCAGCCTTGCCAGGAAGGCTTGGAGGTAAGTCTTCCACTGGACCAGGTGACGTTAGAGAGTTCCTTCCTGTGTCGGTGCACTCACCCGAAGGGGCCCAACCTGTTCCGGTTAAAAATAAAAACCGGTCGGTGTACTGGAGCACTTTCGAGGCTACCTCCCTGCTGTCAGGGTGGGCTGGTGTCCTCAAACCCCCCACTATCTCCACACCTGTCTACAGTGTTTGGGGCAGGGGGTCTGCATCACCACCTTTCGTGACAATAAATCTCCGCCCCCCCAACTCCTGTCTCTCTCACCGGCTGATACAATCTGTTTCTACTCACACTCACACCCAGCATCAGGAGGCTAGTCCGGTAAGGTCGCGGTGGTGACCTCACTGCCCACCATGACCACCATTACTGGAATCTAGGGCAGCTTCCCCCCACGCACACGCACACACACAGGTTACGGCAAGCGGAGCCTGCTCCTCACTTGCTGAGACTGGAAAATCTACAGAGCATGAATCACAGGAGCTGGGAATCACTGTGAGTTATTCTCATGCGCTAATTGACAATGGGACAACTGCCTCCGCCTTTGTGCTGGTTGGAAAAAAAAAAAACCTTAGGAAGAAAAACAGCCACCCGTAGTCTCTGATTCCCTGCTCTGTGCTGCAGTTCGGGCTTAAATAATTCAGACAGGCGGCAAATAAGTGCACACGTGTGGCCTGGTCGACTGAAGCTCAGAGAGGGAATGAGAGAGGGGAGAGGACCCTGTCTGTGTGCTCCGTGCTCTGCAGGGGACACACACACACGCACGCGTGCACACACGCGCGCACACACGCACACACACACACACACAGAACCGGCCACTATCCCGGCAGTGCTGGCATGGTCCCCCAGGTATTCCCAGCAACATCACAGATTAAAATAGCTTCCGACCCACATAGCTCTGCCAGAGCTCACTCCCCCCCCCCGCCCCTCCCCCAGCCTAGTACCTTGCCCCTCCACTCACACTCAATGCAGCTGACATTTAGTGGGGGGGGGGTCACAGTGCCAATGTCATTCCTGGATGATGCAACTGATGGCCAAAGGATTCTGATTACAAGCATCAGTTAAAGGAAATGTGGATATGCCTAAATTCATTTAACAAATTCTTGAAAATAAATTGAGTATTCCTAGTGTGCATCTGTTTGATTTTTTTATCATAACAAACCTCTTATTTTAAGTCCAGTGGAGTCCATTCATGTCCAGTCTAGCAGATGGATGTGGTAGGAGGAGAAGTGCGCGTCAAGTGACTGTGTGCTTCAATATGCATCTCTTTGCGGTGGCAGCGTCCACACACCCTCACCATTCCATTCTGGGAAACAGCACAGCTACGATTTCTGGATGGATACTGTTCTGTTCTTTTGTGCTGGAAGCTGCCCTAGATAAGAGCGTCTGCTAAATGAATGTAATGTAATGTAATGTAATTTACAGAAAAATAGCTTGATTAACATACCTATATCTCTGTAAGAAAAATACAGAACATCTCGAAGGGCAAGACACTGCCTTTACCAAACACAGGACACGTTTACTGAAATACTGATTGACTCACTGGCAACGTGAACCACATTCCACAGTTCTGAACATATTAGTGCGAACATAAATGATATGCACATTTGGCAGATCGTGCAGCATAGAAAACCCGGGTCACACTCGTGTGTTAAGCTTTAAAGACAGAGCAAAGGTGAAGGCAATTACTTTGCAGCAGCGGGGAAGGAACAGGTGGGCCGCTCAGTGGAGTTAGCTATGCATGCACAGGGGGAAGGGGGCAGAGAGATGAGAGCCAGCCAGGTCTATATCAGGCGTACAGTATTGCCACCTGGTGCAGTCCCAAATGTGTGAAGTGATGGGAAGCTTAAATTAAGGCCCCCCCCGAAAAAAAAACAACAAGTGCTCCGCCAGCTTGGTGGCCGCGGTTGGGGATGTCGCAAAAGTGACTGGGAAATCAGGGCCCTGGTGATGAATGAAGGGGAAGCTGGCGCTGAACCATGGCCTGTCCCCACATGGTGGAGGTAAACAAGGGCCGGGTTTCCTGAGTGGAGGGGGGGGGGGGGGGGGGGGGGGGCTGAGGTGTCATGGGAAACACTGTGAACTCCCACACCGACAAACACAACCTTCTGCTCTCCAACTGATACCCCTCGCTTCCTCTAACGCTGTTCTAAGACAGATAGTATATGTGTGTGTGTGTGTGTGTGTGTGTGTGTGGGTGGGTGGGTGTGTGGCAGGGGGGTAATACCTCTAACACCACGTTCAACCTCATCTCCCAAATATGTTTTCATCAATGGCGCGAATTCGCCTCCGCAAGCCCATGAGATCGAACGAGCCATGCCTAATTCAACTCTGCAAATATCTGAAGGGCATCTGACCACTGGCCAGAATGGCATCTCTCATTTTCTCCCCCTCGGTCTATTAGCTCAGCAGAGCTGCTGGAGATGCCCAGAGGGCAGTGGCAGGATGCATTATGCCAGCCTGACCCGCAGCAGGAAGGCCGAGAGAAGCGAGGGAGCGAGGGAGAGAGAGAGGAAATGAGTGAATACTGCAGAGACGGCTCTGACACAATGCCGGCCTGGAGCGCGGCCAGGTCATATGGCAGCCCCAGAGATTACAGAGAGCATATGCAAATACTGCTGGGGTTTGCATATATGCCACAACTGGGGGTGTGCGGCCCTGGCTGGATAGGCCAGCCCACAGGCCCAGAGTGAGAGAGAGAGAAAGAGAGACGCGGCATCTGGGTCGGGCGAAAACGCTGAGCTCAGGTCCCTGCAAAAATAACACACCGTTAGCCTTAAATGTTTTATGCTTCCCCCCCACTCCCCCCGGCCTCAGACGTCGGGACCACTCCGCTGTGGCGAGAGCTTCCCTCGACGCAATGGCCACTCTCTCTTCTCTCCCGGCTCGCGACGGAAATGTCAGCTTCAAAGGAAAACGTCCAAACGGATGTAAAGTTTTGTGCGCATCTTCGTCAACACTCGGGCTCCCTGGCCCCGGGCGACGGTGCGCGTCGAGCGGGGCTGCCATCTCGGCGGAGCGGCGGGGAGGGTGACGGGTGACTCGCGCGAGAGTCCTGCCCTTTTATTTCAGGAGGAGGTTTTCCTTCATGTACCCCTCAGAGAGGCCCACAGGGGGGCCACGCTCTCTCTGAGGAGGTTCTACCTGGGAAAGCTACGAGTTCACGGTCAAAGTGAGCTGTATTCCCCCATCCGTCTGTCCGGTGGGCCGCGTTTATCAGCCTCGAACAAATACCAAAACAAACAAATGAGCTCAGTCCCTGCCCGCCGCTGAACCCCGCTGCCTAGCAACAGGTGCCTGTCGAGATCCGGGCTTATCTCGCGTTACCCTGTCAAAGTCATCCCCTTTTGTCATGCACTGAAATCGAGTGACAAAGTATGTGTATCTCCATGTGTGACTGGGCTGGGGGGTGGGTTGGTACAAAAAAAATAACAGACTACCACTTTGTCCTGCTCACTTCAAGACTAGAGAAGCTGGGCAGAATGAATAAAAAAAGTGCTTAATACGCAGAGTAATCTTTTCGACCTTTAATTCAAACAGTTTGAGGTACCCATTAGTCTTTGTAAGGGAACCTCCATGAATAAAATACAGGAAGGGCCTGAATCCACTAATCTCTTATATATTATACATACTTTCATTCTGGCTGAAGGCGTTGAAGACGTGTTGGAAGTTGTTTCAGATGGGAGCCTTTGGGAGAGAATTTCAATGAGGCTGGGTCCATCCTGCACAGATAGTGGGAGTGGGAGTCCCTTCATCTCGCTGAACCCCATGAGCTGTTAAATAAAGATGAACTCCTCTCCAAACACAGATACCCCTCAGTTCTTTAAGCTGTGCGTCGGCCACACAGAGACCCACTTAAGAAGCTCTTTACAGAATGCCTCCTTGAGCTATTTAAAAACAATGATGTTGATATAATTTCTTATTTATGAGATGTGCTTGAGCATGTTAGTCTAAGAAACAGTGGGGTCTTAAGATCTTACAGTTGATATAGAGTGGGAGAGGGAGAGAGAGAGAGAGGGAGAGGGAGAGGGTGAGAGAGAAAGGAAGGAGAGAAAGGAAAAGAGGGAGAGAGGGAGGGAGGGTGAGAGAGAAAAGGAGAGAGAACGGCAAAGTCTAGTTATTTTCAGAGCCATCAAAGGCCATTTTCACAGCAGCAATCCACGGCTACGACATGTCCTACTTCTGTAAAGCATTGTAACGGTTTTCTATTGCCTCTCAAATGATGCGAGAGTCATTGCCAAACCATGTGTGCCTGTGCGGGAGAAATAACGGGCTCCAATCTCCCTGTTAATCAAAGTCAAAAGGCACTACCTCTCCATCGACTACGGAGACGGCAGGCCTCATGCATAAAGATGTGCCCGCCGTGTTCATCCTATAACGCCCCCCCCCCCCCCCCCCAACCTGTTTTCTCCTGACAGTTGCTCAAGACGCCACGGATAAATTAATTCCTTGTTTCCTGCCTTCTCCTCCATCATGGCTGCAACACCTCATCTCTCATCTACGCAGGATACAAGACAATCAGTCCACTTCCCAGAGTTTGTGCCATTCACGCTCGGTGCTCCTGGCCGGCATCTACATTTAGCAGGTGGTGATCTCCACTGTCTTCCTTCTCTCGTGCTGCTGAATGCCACGGCTGGCTACGGCTTACATGGCAAAAACCCTCAACCAGAACACAGTTAAAAGTCAGTCAAATCCCTACATCCTTCACCTATGGCATGTTCTATTATTATGCCATCAGCTCTTCTCTAGGGCTTACTGCTTACAGGAAGTAGTGACTCATATACTGCTAGTGTGTAGTGGTGCTGTGTGTACCTCTGATGGGCTGACATACATTCTCTATCAATGGACAATTCTCATTGTTTTAAAAAAAACACATAGATATGTTTGAGTTTAATCAGTAGTATCTTACACGCCACTGCCACTTAACCCAATCAACTTTCTGCTGCTGTTTAGCTATTTCTAAGTAGGAATCCATCAGTTGCCTTGTACAACATCCTGCATCCTTCAAAATCACTTCCAATGCAGTTATGATATGGACACAAAGTGACAGTCATGGCTGCCATACATGATTTGTCATATGGCAGTCAGCAAGCATGTACTCAAAAGCAAACAGCCCTCCGTCTCAATCTAGCTCGTGTGGCTTGTTTAGATTGCACACTGATCAATGTCCTCTCCTCTGAGGTGCCCACAATTTAATACAACCTTGGAAAAAAAAAAAGAACGCCAAAAAAAAAAAAAAAACCAAACCCCACTGCATCTCAGATGGATTCAGCACTTCAGTTCATGGAAAAAAAAACACCCCCAAACAATCATGACAAAAGAATCGGGCCTTTCTCCGTTTCCACAATCGAACGTTTTTGTTTTTTTTTTTTGGTGCCACAGAGTTTCTTTGTCTGCTTTTGCCCACGAGGCTGCGGCACGCTTAGCATGCACAAACGGCAGCCGAGAGTGCGGCATCTGCCTCGTCTCCGAGGGCACGTCTCTCCAAGCGCCCCTGACACGGCTGCTACGGAGCATTGGAGAGGCGTGCCACTCCAGCGCTAATTATAACAACACGTTAATTGCAGATATTCTGTCTAGCACTGAGCTCCTTATAAAGAGCCGCGTGTCACGGCAATGGGGGCAGCGCATCACCGCTGGAGAGCGAATTCCATTCAACCTGCTTAATTAAATATACCGCTTTCAGCGTGCACAGGGCCTCTGGAAAAGTCTGTGCTCTGTCTTTTTTCCTGTCACGAATGGCCAACAACTCTTGTCCATATTTGTCAGCATCAGATTATCTGAGTCCTTTAACATCCTAAAATGTAACATGGGTTTTCAGACTGCCTATCCGGCGTTATGGAGGGTGCAGCGCACCGTTGGTTGTACAGTGAATCGAAAAAGTCAGGTTGCATTACGTGTGTGACGAGCGCAAAAGTGAACTTCGCTGGCACACAGCAGCAGTTCATGAGCGAGGGGGTCCCCACTTCAAAAAGAAGCCCTTTTCCAGCCCCGCTGATGAAAGAGCTCCCTGCACAACACTGTGACTTTAATTGCAGTCAGCTGCTGGCATGTTTTTGATGTTGTGGCGTGGGGGTGTTTTTAGCTCGGAGAGAGTCCCAGTCGGAGGGTAGCCTTCAGCTAACCTGCAACGACAGATCAACCAGCTGGCTGCAGGCCACTCTACTGTTACACTGCACCTGGGGGCTAACAGCCCCCCCCCCCCCCCCCCCCCCCCAACAACCGCAAAGCAGTTTAATTATGAATGCGCATCCATGAATGCGCACTGTACTGTTCAGACCTTAATAATACTGCATGAGACAACAGACAGGAAATGACCACTGCACGGGGGTGGCTGACAATACAGGGATTACAGCTAATAAACCTGAGGGTGAGTCAGTGCTACAGGCATGTCTTTATCCCTGATACTGTACCTTCCTACGTCTACATGTCACGCATTACTCAACTCACTGTCTGCGGCAGTAGAAACTGAGTAAGTGATAAATAATCAATTGAACCCTGCAAAAACACTAGGCGGATCAAAGTTCACCACTGTATTGCTTTCTCTTTGAGGCACCAAGGGGTGGCTGTGTGTGCACTATCCTGAAGGGTGACTTTGTCCTGAGAAACACTGATGGCAAATGCCAGGGGGAAGAAGTAAAAGACTGAAAGCTGAGATTGGCAAGACGCTACAAAGGTTTAGGTTCAGCAGTACTTAATACACTGTCACAGATGTGTTGAGCTACAGAGTTTGATGGTTTTAATGGGATATTTATGGCTAAATATTCACGTGGAGTGTACCCTAGCGTTTGCCTACCATTAAGTGTTTCATCACTGACTACTTTAAAATAATGTTATTTAAAAATAGCAATGGCCGGCTCCACTGGTATTGTTAATCTGCTGTGAGCATAAATTACCCTCTAGCCTTGCCCTCTGCACCAGTTTCTGGTGTGGGTTCATGGGTATGTATGGAGAGGTACACCGACTGTCAGGGTGCTATAGGCCCATGAAACCGGAGGAAACAGGGACATGCTCCCACACAAAACCATGCATGTGTTTCCTCTCCATCTCTCTCTCTCTCTCTGCACGTCTCCCCCCTAACGCAAGGATTCTGCGGGCTTCCCGCCACCCCTTCTGCGGGCTTCCCGCCACCCCTTCTGCGGGCTTCCCGCCTCCCCATCTCCCGTTCCCTTCCCGAGCGTCGGGGTCGTAATCCCGGAGATTTTTCCCGTGGCGCGGAGGCGGCGGCGGTGGCAGCGGCAGTGTTCGGCTCAGCGCCCCAGTCCACCGTCGCGCTGTGTGAGAAACCAGCTGCGCTCCGCCGAGGATTACATAACACGCGTTTCAGCAGTCATCGCCTACAGTAACGGGAGTGCGTTCAGCTGGATATAGCTCGACACGGCGGAGGGAGGCGCACGCTAATGCCTCAGATTCAGAGCACGCCACTGTATAGTTCACAGCTTGCGGAGTGCATGGTGGGGGGGCTGTTTCTGGGGCAGGGGTTTTAATATGGTGGGGATGGGGGGACAAGCAAAACAGGCTAGAATATGTCCGTGGTTCCAAATTCATTTTTAATGATGTGGCGCCGTCTCCCCCAAATGCCATCCCCCTCCATTCTAATGTAGAATGCATGAAACCCGATATAGTTTTTGGTGCAGAATACATGCACGCCGCCGTTTGTTAACCTGTCAAACCTCACTTCTCTGGGACCTCTGAGCGAAAGGCGCATTAGCTTGTCCATCGATGGGAGGACCCTGGCCTTAATTTAGAAGGAGCGTGGCCTTTCGGAGACATTCCGCAGGATGGAATCTGGTCTCTGGGTCATTTGTCTTCCCCCCCCAGGGGTTATGGTGTTGCATTTCTGCGAGGAGGCCGGAGCTAATGCTGCCACAGGTACGCAGCCTGCTCCCTGACAGACAATGACATACCGGAGGCAAACTGCGGACCTCACTCTGACCCTCTCCCCCTCAAGGCCATCCAGATCTCAGAAATCCCTGCAAACACCACCTCCCTATGCATAACCGACCCTGAAACTTTGCAGGTGGTGGTGTCGGTGGGGGGGGCTGTTTGAGCGTGTGTGTGCAAAGCCTGCTTGAACCCTAAAACACACACTTGCTAACAGCTGAGGCAAAGTCATCAAGAGACCAGCCAGTTTTTTGTTTTTTTTTTTTTAAGATGACTTCAGCAGGTTCAGGCAAAGGTTTTCCACCACCTTCCGGCTCTCAGTAAGGTCCTTCCTCAAACTCCCTGCATCAGCCTGCTCATGCCGGCCCTCCTTCAGTTACAGCAGAGACATCCTACCCTTCGGCCCGATGCCGCTTTCTAAATATACACAACACTGAAAATGAACCAATTCAGTAAGGATGCCTTGAATTCCTCGGTATCCATAAATAGACACTTATAGAAAGAAGGAAGAAAAAAAAAACAAAAGCAAAAAAAAAAAAGTGCAGCAAAGCAGGTTTGCGAGCCACATCAGAAACAAAGAGGCACAGAGTGACCCATTTTCAATCTGGCCCACAAAATGACTGAGGCCGGCGACCCATGGGAGCACGCAGGCGCCCCGAACTCCACGGGGCCAGACAGACACAGACAGACAGACCCCACCTCCCTTGGAGCACGAGCCGAGGTGTCTCCATTTGCACTTTGCACTCTCCGTTTGTTCCCTGACGCCCCTCCCTCAGCTAATTGCTCCAGCTGACTCTCTCTCTGTCCCTCTCTCTCTCTCTCTCCTCGGTTCAATCATTCTTTTCTCCCTCGTTCTCAGCGGCCCAGGCACTCCACCTGCTCTCCACGCCGGGACCCCAGGCGGGAGACGGAGGAACAGGGGTCTTGTTGTTGAGCAAACAGCCGCTCTTTGAATTAACCTCCTCGCGGGTCATTGAAACAATCCCCCGTCTGCAGCCAGCGATGATCATAGTGGTTGGCGTCTCCAGTCCTCCCTTCCCTCTGGTCCTCTATCTCCCATGACAGTGAGAGATGGTGTCTTTGTTTTTTTTTTGGGGGGGGCGCTGAGTCTGCGCACGCCAGCCCTTAAAGACTTTATCACAGAAAGGACGCAGGGAGTGCTCTATCACGCGCACCCCCGCCTCACTGACCCATCCGCCAGCCAAGGCCCAAGAACTGAAATTCAATTCACCCATATCGCGTCCATTAAGGCCCTGATTCATGCTCCACAGGCATAGGGCCGAGCACAGCGATCCATCTTGTCATAAGTGGAAGGGGGCTGTTTACCTTCTCCGCTCGCGAGATCGAGGGATGCTATCAAACTATTGGGCCCCATAAAAGCATCAAACTTTAACGGTACACGCCCTGGTATAAAAACCTCTTTTTTCACCTGTCTCTCAAGCCTCGACTCTTTTCGCCCCGCTCCGCTTCAAATGGGACTTTTATGGTTTGCCCTTCAGAGTGATATTTTTTCAAGCTGGCTACATGGCTCTCTCATTTCCCCAGCCCACAGTTGAGTACACACACCAGCTGAAATGAGGTCCTGTAAGTCACCTCTAATCATTTCCCTTTCATTCACAACGGGGCCAAATCTCTTTGCGCACCCCCTACTCCCAACCCCCCCCTCCACGACTCAGCTTTGAAATGGAGGATGTGCGCTCCGAGGCTTTGAAAGCTGCTGTATTTCAGCTCTGATTCCCCGACCAACCCCTCCCCCCCCTTACAGAAACCTGTCAGGCGTCCTGTTTGACTGTCATTACCAGAACAGCGTGACACCACGCCGTCAGAAACGCACTGAATAAACAGAAAGGGTTAAACCCACGAGCAGTCAGCTCCTGCAGTCCCTGTACGGTTAGAGAAAAATCACCACATGGCCAGAATGGTCTGGAATGGAAAATGAAAAAAAATGCAGATCTCTGTGCAATTTTTACACTTACGCTTAACAAAAAAAAAAAAAAAGCTTACAATTAGAAGCGACACAGAAGGCAGTGATTGAGAGGCTGGCCAGAAAAGATAGATGGAGCCCCAGATGAAGGAGACATGGCTGTCTGTCTTGTCAGCACGTGGCCAATTACTGCAGAGAGACTGGGGTGCACCCTGCCAGACCATAGCTTTCCATCAGCAAACGCCAGGCTGTGGGGACACTGGCAACTCTCCCTGTCTGTACAGCACCGTTAAATAACTGCCCGCCACACTTCCCCGCAGTCGAGCACATGGAACCGCAATGAGCTGGTGCAACCTGCAAATGTGTGCACCAAGCAGCGTGCGGACATTCTCTTCACTGTGCAACAAATCACAACTGCCCACAACACGACAGAGACACACAATCGCGTAAATTACACCCCCCCCCCCCCCCCCCAACATCCCAACCCTCATTCTGTCCCCTCAACACACACACATAGATACACAATACACACACACACACACACATCTTGGCAGCATTATTACAAAAACAGCATGAAATATTCACAAAGGAGAGTGCTGTCAATCAATCACAGTTGCTTTCAGTGAGCCATGCGCGGTGTTACCAGTGGCTGCAGCCCTAGAGTATCTGACCATGTGCATGCCAACATGCTTTGTCTGCCAGCCCTGCCTATGACTTCATTCAATTGAATGGACCAACACAATGTGCTACAACTTAGCATGGGATACAAGGGACTTGACTTTTTATAGATTTCCCCCACTGCACACACTTCATGTGTCATTAATGTGATTGTCCAGCTTTTTTCCAAATAGCAGCCTTTGGGGAACTTCCTCCAGCGCCGCGTATTTGTAGCACGCACATCCGCGCAATAATGTTGAGATATATTATGCATTAGAATTGGGAGCCGTTTCTCCCATCAAGGGGACGAAAACACTAAGTAATCTGACAGACGCGGATGCATTATTTAAGAACAAGTCTGTTATTATTAGTCAACTCTTCATCTTCTTTTGCATAAATTACTTGCGCCTTCCTAAATTTCCACTGACAGAATCATAACTAGACCGCGTACTCCTATTGCCATTCTTCAGAATAATCGCGCAACAGAACGACTGATAGACGCGAATATCGACCTGCGCGTAGCATTCAGTGATCAATACAAATCATGCATATCTCCAGCATTTCAAGCGAATGGAAAAAAAATGTTTTTTAAGCAACAGTTTTTAAAAAGAAATGAAATTAAATGTTACTTTCAATTTCTATGTTAAACTATATCCGCCAGCGTTATGCTGAATACGATTAAGTTTGCTGGTAAGCAGTTGCTCCATTTACAACATTCACAGCAGCGTTACCTCAAGCACCGAAAGTGTGACTGGGAAAAAACAAACTGCCAAATAATCTGCGCAAGACACATTTTAAAAGTAAAAAAGTGCGCTGTTTACACCAGATCAAAACTACTGTACTGGCGCTGTGCGAGTGCGCGGCTGCTGACGGAGTTGAGTTGTTACTGTTTTCGTCTGAACGCGGGGCAGCATGTGAGCGCGAGCGGTAGCTCCGGAGCCTGCCAGTGACTTAAAATAATTATTACAGTAACACTGTTACAGTAACGTAAAACCAGTCACCTGCTGCCAGTTCTCTTCCAGGGAAGGCATCGCAGAGAAGTAGCCGGTGTCATGCACGAGCTGGAGTTCCTGAAAAATACTGTAATTCGCCAACACGTCCATGTTGATGCTCGGTAGGAAACAATTTACTTTGATCCACCGAAAAAAAGAGAGAAAACTACAGCCCACTTTTGCTTTATTGAGGGGACCAAGAAAAAACCCTTCAGATCCGTGTCCGCTGTGCTCCAGTGAGGAACGATGTATACATATGTACCCAAATATACAGATATGAACAGCATAAAGATGAGAAAAAAACAGTATTTAGAGACTGTGTCACTAAAATGCAATCCCGTTCTCTGGTGTGAACGCTTAGGTCTTCAGTCCAAGAGTGGGATGCAAGCTCGGTGACATGAAACGTCCATCTATTTCCGCATAGCCAGATTGCAATCTTTGCTCTTTAAATTCCAGGTTGCTTTTTTTTGGCTGCTCTGCTTCAGCAGGCAAGTAGCGAGGCTAGCTGTCTACTGCGCGAAGCGAGCCAAGGGACACGGGGCCGGGAGGGGGGGCGGGGGGGGAGTTGTTTGTCAATCAACTCCGTGCGTGACCATATAAGGTAAATAGGGTTGATGATCTCACTTGCAACCAATTAGGGCGGCGCTAACGTGGTTTAAGGGAGGAGTTATGTGCAATAGAGATCGTCGATTGGTCATTGGTGCCTGTCACTCTAGCCATACATGGCAGTGAAAGGTGAGCTATTTTTAGAGGGCTATATAAATGGAGCACCAGGGCTTTCGCACAATATGAGAGACAGAGTTCGTGAGAAAAGAGAGTGAAACAGTAGCACTTGTTAAAAATAAAGAACATGGAAACGCAACCGAATTTATTTTTCATTTTTAATCTTTATCATTGTGGAATATCACTTATAAAAACATGTAGTCGAACTTTTGCCCGTAACACTGGATGAACGCGGACTATGCTGTTTGTGATGCAACTAACGCATTTCCCAACACTCGCTCCGGAGCGAGTTGAGTTGTGGTTAGAGGTTGCTAGCTTTTGCCTGGAGCTCGCCCCCATGAATGTCGCTGGAGGAAATGATTCGAGCATTTTTAAAAAGACTGCCAAAATATCCCTGTATTCTGAAAAACTGAAAAAAGTAACGCACATGCCGAAGCTGTCCTGAACCGTTTGTTTACCCGATAGTGTCATAGCAACTAGGGCATGAAATGTACAGAGATATATTATTAGCGAACAACAGTAGCCTAATTGAACAATTATGACTGTAATTGCACATTACTCCATTATGAGCAATTATCATAATTGGATGTGTGATTTCTATTGATCTGCTATTTTGTAACGTATTGGAGCATATCAATCTGAAACAACCGTGAAAAACTGCGTACCTAAAAAACTATATGTAAACCTGGTAAAGTCAATACATTCAAACATAACATAACATAACACAACATTCAACGATAATTCTTTCATCTTTTATTCTTTTAGAATACATACGTATTCTATGGCACAATACTAGTAGTCATACATACATACATCCTTTATTTTAAACATAACAATTTAATGTAAAATTGATATGTCGATGTGTGTTCCAGCGTATACGGCAGTGACAGACGATCTCACAGGAGACGCTTAAAATGAACTACAATGGTTTTTTTTTGAAAGTTACACAATTTTGCACAAACAGAATCAACAAAACCTCGTCATACATCAGTTTCCGGCATGCGGTACCATGCGTACTGCCATGTGCTACTGTTGTCAACAGTAACTAATGTGATGGGAGTGCACTACGAAATGTGCTTAGCATCATTTAAATCTACTAACTGGCGAAAATTCACAGGATATTAAAATTTCTGGGGAGCATCCATAATACGATGAGTGGAAACACAAGTATTAACAGACAAAGAACCTATATCTTGTATTTGACCGTAGTAGTGACATGCTTTTTGAGTTAGCTGGTAGTTTAATTGCCGTTGAAATAGAACATTTCAAACATTTTAAAATGAATAGTAAGCTGAGAACTGCCTTAGTTGAACACAGCATGTCCCAGATGCTTGTTGCACTGTTTGAGAGAAGTATGTACTAACTGATCTAACTAGAGCACATTTTAAATGAAACATATGTGTGTGTATATAGGCATATGTACACACACACATGCACGCACACACACACGCACACACACACACACACACACACACACACACACACACACACACACACACACACACATATACATACACACATACATACACACACATTTAGAATAAATTAATTCCACAACAGGAAAATAATAAATCTTCTGACATCATAAGTAGCAACATCATCAATTAAACACTTTTTTTATGTGGGAAAACACTTTGTGCCACATCAAATTTCCTCCTACATGCTCCTACCCAGAGTGACTCATAGTGCAAAGGTATATATGTGGAAAGGTATATATTTGTATACAACAAGGCCACAGCAATAATGTTGCTTCGTAGCGCAATTTTGTTTTCAGAGCAGGATGTGCCGCCCATGATGTTGAAGACCTGTAAAGATGAAGTCCTTATACAGTTGTTTAC
The DNA here is from genome assembly GCF_013368585.1 of Megalops cyprinoides. Classification (NCBI taxonomy): domain Eukaryota; kingdom Metazoa; phylum Chordata; class Actinopteri; order Elopiformes; family Megalopidae; genus Megalops; species Megalops cyprinoides. Next base: position 25,317,472 of record NC_050596.1, read on the forward strand.
TTTTCCTCAGTGAATCTGTATCCACAGCTAACCCTTCATGAGCGCGCCGGCGGTACACAGATGCAACACGCATTGGCAGGATGTATGTGTACATCTGTGTGTTAAGATTGACATTCAGACAGGGCTAGTCAGAGAAAGTGGGCCATCAATCTGACATGTGATAGGAAACTGTACTGTACACAATGCCGTATATATTAATAGCAGGCCACTATTGAGTAAACAGCTTCATTTCTGTGAGTCCCGTTTGTGTCAGTGAGTGAGTAATAGTACCTGTTTTGTCTCTTGCTTTCCCTACACCCCTGTATTTGCTGGGGGGGCTCTGCCGTGTCTAAATAGGAGATTACAGGAGCAGATGGTTGCTAGATTGGGTGTTTCAGGACGTTTTCCCTATTGATTTTTACAGGTCTTTCTGCTTAAGGGAATTAGCAAGGGGGTGAGTGGGGGATGTTTTCTTGAATAGAAAATCAGACTTTTGTTCTCTGACGGAAACAAATGAAGCACAAAATGACACCAGGTGTTTGCAGTCGGCTGCACTTTCTCCAAAGGGGTACGCGGTATTACAACAGACCCGATGCATTCTGGGTGAGAGCCTACCCGATGCAGATGTGTCTGTGCCCAGGTAGCGTCTCTGCGATTGGCTGGCGAGTGGCGAGCATGCTCGCAGAGAGAGGCATCTGCTGAAGGGGAGCGAGGCGGAGCGCGCCGCAGGTAAAGGGCAGGTGTGAGTCAGCTGGCGTCTGGGCCCAAGCTGGGCCCTCTCACCCCTGATGGCTGCCAGGGGCCTCTCCTGCTGGGGGCTGGCTGTCCTGTTGTACCCAGAACAGCTGGCTTGTAACCGAACTCCGAAGTTCCAGCTACGTCTTCTGGTGTCGCGCTGATTCTGGGTCAGGTCTATGGCATGCTGTAAGCGTTGCTGCTGTTGTCGTAGGAATTGTTATTAGGATACCTTGTGACTGGAGACACACAATCGACCCTCTTTACACTGTACTACACTCCCATGCAATTTATAGATTTGCCATTTACGGTTTTGAGTATTTGCGTCAGCCAGCACCTCCTGTCTTGGGCTTCACTCTGTTCCCGGGCAACACATTACAGTGACAACACCTACGCTTTTAAATTTATTTGACATATTCAAATAATTATTGCGTGCTTATGCAAACACACATATTAATCACTTGATGTTTATTGCATTATTACATTATATTAAATCATAAATTTTGAAAAATGTCAGAAACAAATCCCAATTTGGGTGTTAAATCTACTACTGATCTGGTTCAGTATTCAGATTTCACCATTCAGTCTTAAGATCGTGTCCCCAACGAATGGCAATGATCTACTGCGTGTTAAAGCCAAAGATAAAAGTAAAAAAGAATATAATAAATAGGACATACTTGGAGTACTTGCACTCTGGATATCCTCTGTATCTCTGTGAATTATTACCAAATATTCTGAACACTGAGTCCCCCTGTCTGCCACACTGTACATGATAACCAGAGGTATAAATTCTGTGCAGTGCAGAGAGTAGTCTTTTATTCTGTTGGCTCAGCTTTGATCAAGCACGTTAGCCATTGTTTAACTGCGTGATGGTTGTTTTCATCTGTGAAAATTGAGAGGGCGACCTAATGTGGGGTTGTCTGTGCATGGATCGCCATGGTGACTGATTAGTGTGTGCCAACACATGGGGCTCCCCTGCCCTCCAGGGGCCCCGGTGAGTTTGTGTGCATGCAGGGACTCATAAGGTAGGCTGCATGTGAACGGCGTGCCTGGTCATTCCACACACCTTGGATCACAACCCATACTCGTTCCTCCTTCCTCCAGAAAACAATGCCCCCCCACCACACACTTGTACCTGGCTATGTGTACATCCAGGTGGTCACTTCCTTCACCAGCAAGTCCAACTCTGTGCACCAGCAGTGATATTACATCACATCAACAACATTCACACACAGCAGTAACATTTAACATGTTCTAACTCACATGTAATATCTACATGTAATGGTTGCATGCAGTATATTCCCACACACTTTCAACATATATCATTCATACCCAATAGCCTGAAAACATAAAGAATATTCTCACTCAACACTAACATTCACACATGATGGCTCCATGCAGCACATTCTTACGCATTAGTAATATTCACACAACATATAGGACATTCAGTTGCGTTGGGTCCACAGAAAATATCACTGATATGCAACATCTGCCCACATCAGTAACAAACGTCATACACGTATCAGTAATATACACAGTCCTCACACATTGCTAAGCGCAGGCCATCCCACAAGCTCTCCAAATGTCTCCCTTGTGGTATACATTGCTCTGCTTGCACATAGCAAGGCAGCATAGACAGATCAAACATGTTGCTGCAGAAAGAAACCCAACCAGCACACAATGCAGCGGTACATTTATTTAACTACCTCCTCCTCTGTGCTGGGAACGGGCCCTTGTTGAGCAGTCAGGGATTTCTCCTCGTTGTAACATGTTGCAGTCTGCACTGAGGACTTGGAAGGGAGGGAGGGAGGGGGGTGGGAAAGGAGGGGGGTGGTGAGGATGGAATGAGATCATAAAAGTCACGCTGAGGTAAGAATGAAATTATATCACAAGTGGGAATTGTCCCAATTAAGTTGGACTGGGGCACCGCTGTGGAAATGAAGTGTCGGCTCGGATAAGAGTGTGCCTCTCCGAGACGCTGACTGAGCGCTCCCCTTACCCCGGCTCGCATCTGCGGACTGAACCAGACCCTCAGAACGGCTCGGACGTGAGGGTATGCTCAACGCTTTGAGGGGATTCGGTGGAATAGGGAACGCTGCCCTTCTCCATAGCCGTTTTTTTTTTTTTTTTTTTAAAGGGGAGAGCAAAAAGGTTCTAAACAAAACCTGGTTTGCAGGTTTAGAAAACCCGGCTGAACAGAATTATTAATTTAGCAACTGGAATGATGCTTTGAATTATAAAGGGAATACATTTATCTTTTTTCTTTCATCTACTCTCTCTCTCTCTCTCTCTCTCTCTGTATGAAAAAAGCTCAGGAGCCAGCGATAGGGAGTGAATTTCATGAATGCAATAATGATTAAAAAAGTAGAGAGAGTGCTGCTCCAGCAACCCTTCAAATTCTTTCTTGAGGCTTGCAGCTCACTCAGGAAAGGTTGAAGAAGAAGTGAAAAAAAAACCCTGTTTCCTTTAATCTCTGGGTCTTCGCATCCCCCTGGCTGATAGTGGAATGGGTGATTTCCCAGAAGAATGTGAATCCGCTGTAATTCGAAGTTAGTCGGGTCTCCCTCTGTACAAACAAACAGGATAAGGGAGAAAACGCGGGTTATCCTAATCTGTCTGAATGTAAAACCCTGCCCGACGCCGCGCGCGTAAGGCGGCCTGCCTTGCTCCTCTCGCGTAAGCCTGTTTCATATTTGGTTTTGCTTTTTTATCCGTCCGTCCCCCCCTCCCATCCATCCCTTCCTCTCTCGCCCCTACCACAGTGGCACAGAAAGCTGTAATCTCATTATCCTGCTCTGGGAGGCTGGCGGACAGCCCTGCCTGTGTGTTTGCACATGGCATTTTGAGTACCCGGCGACATCCATCCATCTGACACATCCAGCTTTCCCCTCTCCCTCTCTCTCCCTCTTTCCTCACAATTCACCCGGGACCTCACGGGTGATCTCGGTTAGCTGCATAGGGCTGGGTACCTGGAAGGACAGAGGGATAAAAAGGTAACCAGCATGCAAACGCATGCGTGAAACACGTGCTTGCCTGTCATTTCAACAGAAACAAGAACAACAACAACAACAGCAAAAAAAAACCGTGCCACAGATCACCGCGTCCAATGCTTCCCCTTTGCTTATCTCTGTACAGCTGAGCGGAGCGTAAATATTTAAAGGAGGAGCTGGAGGCTACTGCTGCTGGTGTCTCGGAGGGGCCCTCTGCTACACAAGCAACGCGGGGAAGACCCAGTCATCCTGGCCCGTGCTGCGTTTGGCGGAGCTGAGGGCGCAAAGAGTGGTACAAACTCATCAAAAAAAGTGAAACCACCTCCGTTTTCAGCCATCTCACCCCCAGTTCAGAGCTCCAGTTCCACCAGTTCGGATGTCCTCCTAGTTCAGAAGGCACACCTTCCATTTTCTTCCTCTAACGCAGCGTAACCATGATATTATTAATAATGGAACAGGCGCAATATATCCTTCCTGCAACGGGAGGAATGGGGAGGTTAATTATACATTCAATCTTCAGATTTTAATAAAGAAAAATGTATGACTCAATGTCAGAGTGGCACAGCAGGGCAAACATGTCAGTGTCTTTTGGCTCTAAATTAATAATAATGGTAGCAGCTACTGTTTGTATTTGCATTGCATTTAAAAGGATGTTGTCTTTTCCAGCAGTACAAGCGGGTACCTGTGTTTCCACCCCAGTGTGTCTTTTTGGCTGCGCGTGTATTTATATACATCAGTGTATTTATAATGCACAAGTCTGTATGTATATATGTCCGGACGTGTTCTCTTCCTGTGTGTGATGAGTGGGTTTGTGGGTAGTGAAGGCTCCTGTGTGTATGCTGATGTGCAGATATAAACCACACGCTGAATGTGTGTCTGTAGTGGTGATGCGGGAGATGAAAATCGGTGTTTACCGTCTCTGAGCCTGGAGAAAATCTGCACTACACGTCTCAGTACACGGCTCAGCCAGGGCAGTGCTGGGAATGTATGTTTGCGGGTATGTATGTGATTAACTGCGGAAAGGCAGTTTTAGGCAGCTGCAGTCAGTATTGTGCTTTGTCAGTGCGTGTATGAATGTGTGTGTGTTGCAGTGTGTGTTTAGTGTTTGCGTGTGTGTGTGTGTGTGTGTGTGTGTTTGTGTGTGTGTGTGTGTGTGTGTGCGTGTGTGCGTGTGTGTGTATACACAGTGTGTAAGCAGCGGATGTGCAGGACGTGTGTGTGTGCATGTGTGTCTGTGTGTATGTGTAGTGGGTACATAGAGGGTGTGCAGTACATGTATATGCATGTGAATGTGTGTGCATGCGTGTGTGTGAATGCGTGAGCGTATGTGTGTGTGTATGAGTGTGCATGCGTGCGTGCATGTATGTGTGTATACGCAGTGTATAAGCAGAGGATGTGCAGTCTGTGCGTGTGTGCACGTGTGTGTGCAAGTGTGTGCACGCATGTGTGTGTGTGTGTGTGTGCGTGTGTATATATGTGTGCGTGTGTGTGTGTGTGTGTGTGCGCGTGTGTGTGTGCATGTGTATATATGTGTGCATGTGTGTGTGTGTGTGTGCGTGTGTGTGTGCGTGTGTCTGTGCGTGTGTGTGTGTGTATATGTGTGTGTGTGTGTGTGTGTATATGTGTGTGTGTATGTGTGTGTGTGTGTGAGCGTGCGTGTACGTGTGTGTGTGTGTGAGCGTGCGTGTCTGGGTGTGTGTGTGTGTGTGTGTGTGTGTGTGTGTGTGTGCGTGTGTGTGTGTGTATGTACACAGTGTGTAAGCAGCGGATGTGCAGTGCGCATGTACGGGGTGGGCACACTCAGCCGGGCTCTGTGACACACGCCCCGCAGTCCTGCCTCCCTGCGGCAGGGTCCTGTCTGAACCTGGGCCAGCACTAAGCTGCACGCTGGTGGACTGTCACTCCCAGTTAAATCTGCCCTCTGATCAAAGCCTTCCCCCATCGCCCCCCGCGGAACCACCCGCTCTCCCTCCAACCTTGACTCCTGAATCCTGGCCGGACACACAGCATCTCCGCTGCCATCAGACAAGCTGGCACTCCTGAGACCAGGGCGGGGGGGGGATGCAAGAGGGCTGGGGGCGGCATTGTGAGATTGAGGGGGATAGACTGACCACTGACAGCTCTGTTGGGAGACACTCTTTATGAACTCGTAAAAAAATAATACATGGCTTGAGTGTTCATCTGTGAGAATGACCTTCCTCTTCATGATCACCCCTTGTCAGCAGAGGTTTTTACTACCTGCTTAATGGCTGCTTACACACACACACACTCACACACAGACACACAGACACACACATATGTATACATACGTATGTATACGGTGTATTCTGAATATATCTACGTATCTCAATGTAACCACATATGTGCAGTTGTAAACATAATACCATCCAAGTCTCCTCCAGCAATTCCATGTCCTTGATTGACAATTTGGAATAAATGTTCTCATTAAATAAGTCATGCACAATTTAATCACATTAGAATAAATAGTTATTTATTTATTTACAATACATTACATTTTAATATTGCATATTAAGTAAATATAGAGCTTTTTCTGCTGTTTTTTTCCCTTCTGCTTTCTTTGCACATGCAGTGATAGTCTCCCACCATTTAAATTCTCTTCACATGTTTGCGAAAACATCTTTGAGTGATTATTTGCTCGTTTGAGTCCCATGTTCGCCGCATGATATGCTTGTACACCATTAAATTCAGGGGTGGCGTGCTTGTTTGGCTGAAAAAGCACAAATAGATGAATGCATAATGGGATGCATAATTCCCGCTGCGAAACAAAGAATGCGTCAACGATTGACTGAAAGGCTGGGGAGCGATGCAGAAGGATTTGGTGCCGTCTGCCCGGGAAAGCCAGCATGCTGCTATGACGGGCCTGTCACTTATTTGGAAAGGACACTGTTTGTTTTGCTTTAGTCGGTATTCTCCATTGCCGTGGTGGAACAGGCCTTCAAAATATACAATTTTCAACAGAATATGAGGTCGAATCTATGAAGAATACTACTCAGGCGTACTGCATGGCAAAATAAGATGCATGCATTTGAAAGTAAACCAGCTACTGATTTCATACGTACAACTTAATGTGCACATTAACGGCATTTAAAATAACATTCTACGAGAAATAACATATTCTATATTTTATAAAATGATATATAGCAAAGTGAGAATAACTGACAAGTTTTGCAATGCATGGCACATTTGACATCCAGACCATTTATAGCTGAAGCCTTGTTTCCATTAGCCCAGCTAGTCCTTATATACAGCTGAGTGGAGGAGCAGGCTAGGGCTCTTTTCCAGTGTTTGCCATAGGGTGTTAGCATTACCGCACACCACGCTAGCTGCTAAAGGGCTTATCGTTGAAGCCTGGCGGCTCAGCGCGGTGCCTAGATGGACCGGCGCGGGCGCTAAGCACGGAGGGGTGCACCTGTGTCAGCACCTGCAACTGAGCGGAGCGGCGGAGGAGGTCGGAAAGGTGCAGCGCCTGCCGTGTCACGGCACTAACGGAGGGGCGACACCACGGCCCCGGCCGTCACACAAAAGGGCCGGCGTATGAGTTTGCAGAGGGGGCGGAGGGCTCGGCGAGAGCAAATAGCACCCTGCTTGAGGGTGTGCGCCTGGTCGATAAGGCTTATATTTACTGACCGAGAAAAGCACACATATTCATAGGCAGAGGAGAGTTCATTAGAGCAATGGAGATACACTGGCAGTCTTTCTGCTGGGGGGCAAGGGCGCTGCGCTTTTATCCCTGGGGGGGTCCGCACTGTGAGGAGCTGATACTGAATGGCAGGGGTCTGGGGGGGGGGGGGGGGACACGGGGAAGGATTGTGCGAGCTCTCCCGCAGTTGGAGGGGAAAAGAGAGAGATGCAGACAGAGAGAGAGAGAGAGAGAGAGAGAGAGAAAGTGCGCTCTCAGCTGGGTCAGCTTTAATGCTGTGTTGGTGCTTCCTGTGCCAAGGAAAAGGAAAAAAAAAATGGCTAAAACAGAGGGTGGAAAACACAGCCAGGGCCAGAGAGGGTGTCCATTTAAAGGGAATTAAATGTGAATAAGTGAAAGGGGAGGGAGAATAAGAGACAGTCTGAGTTTTATCCCCTTCCTCTTTCACCAAAGCATGTTCCACAAAGGTTATTTTAATACCATTAAAACAGCAACCTCTGCCATGGAAACCCATGCTTTCTCTGAACCTAACCTGGGGGCCATTCGGTGTGGAACTAGCCATTTTACCACACGAAACATACAGACGTACTAAATATACATACTAAATGAAGGCCTATTCTGTGAAAGCAGAGAGGAGGTGGGTTTTAGTGCATTGCAGTGCTGTGTGGATGAGCTGGAGGATTTAGGTATTTCTAGGCACGTGGAGGCCTTGCATTGCAATCAGACTGCTGACAAAAGCTCGCGGATGGGGCCCCCGCGCTGGGATGGCTCTTTAAAGAGTGGTGAATGTGCCACAAAAGAGAAGAGGTCAGGAGTCAAGGGACCGGGCCATTCACCAGGGAGCCATGGCAACGGCGCCCAGTTTGACAGCTGTCAGGTATCGACCCTGGTTACCACTGTCGGCTCCCTCGAACACAGAGGGAGAGAGCGCAAAGACTAGATCAAAGGGACAATCTGTCCGCACCAACGATCTATCTGCCAACAGGTATATTTGTGCTGTAGGTGCAATCACAGAACAACTGCCATCATTCATTCGAATCAATTTCAGCAGCCACTGGGAAGAGCAAAACCTGGTGCAATAGAAATTAAGCAAAATGACACTTGCTAAAAAAAAATTCTCAGAAATGAAAAAAAAACACTCAGTCTGGCTGATACACCAGTGATAATATAATTCTGTGTTGAAGGAAATTGCTACATATACCTCCTGTTGATTTTATTTGCACACTAGTAGGGACATGAATGTGACCATTCTGTAGTTTGTCTCACACACAGGTAGCAAAGGGGGAAAAAAACGCTAGAAAACAGCAACTGTTTATCTACAGCTTCAGCCTCAATCCCACCCGTTTTCGTGATGTTATCCGCCTCGGCGGAGATCCTCTCACTCGCATCAAGCGCGTTTGCACCGGTATCGACAGCACACTGCTTGCGTCAATAATTGTTGCCGCTCAACAGAGTATTTTTGGCACGGCTTGCTTATTTGTATCAGCTAAACGAAGCAGCCAAGCATCACTTCTCTCTCTCTCTGAGCCTTGTTTTATTTTGCTGCGACTGGCAAGTACATATCTCTTCGATCTTCCGAAATGGCATTTGTTGCAAATTATTAATGCGATTGCGGGGGGGATATTTCTATATATGCAGCGATTTGCTCACTTGGCTAAGGAGAGCAGTGTGTAGATTGTGCGTGTGTTCAGACTGGAGGCGTGTCAGCTGCTGGAGGCCGCTCTAAAAAAAAAAAAAAAAAGAGTAGGGAATGATACAATTAATGTTGAATGCCGTGACTGAGAATTTGTCTTGTTTCTAAAACAATTGTTTTTCGGCAGAGATGCTAATCATAAGAAGAGTGAATGTGTGGCGTTAGCTGCTTACACCCCTCTTCCCGCCCACACACCCTCCGTCTCAAGCACTGAGCGCTCATCTCTGCACAGCGAATCTCCCCACAATGTGTCCGTGCGGATATGTGACGGAAGAAGTAGGTCTGAGAAAATGAACACACCAAGCCGGGAATTCTCCTGCGTCCTGATAGATGCTTGACCTCCATAGCAGACAGAAGAAAACAGAGCAGGATTAGACTGTTTCACAGCGAGACACTGCTCTCCTTTTTTTTCCACTGCTCCAGTGCAAGGCAGACTCAGACCTGCCTGGGGAGCATAACATCCTGCATGCACCCAGACTAATGGAGACCAGGATGCAAAAAAGAAACTTACATCAATATGTGGTTAAAAAAACGAAAGGAATGCACATTTGAATACTTGCGTGGTAGTACATATGCCATGTATTAGAAAATATATAAATTCTGGCCGTATGTACATTTTCGGACCAATGCACATTTACACTGGCTTTATATTATATCAGTGTAATACGTATGTATGTATGTATGTGTGAATGCATGTATGTATATATGTTTGTGTATATATGTATACTACATGTGTGTCTATGTTGGTGCATGTGTATTTACACATGCACATATATATATATATATATATATATATATATATATTTATATATATATATATATATGTATATATGAAATCGCTCATAATCTAGCCAATCAAAAATTCTTGTTTCTTGTTTTCAACACGATGCAGCCTATTGCTCTTTCACTTGATTCTACCTTTCCATATGCAATCATCTGCAGTGTGTGTTTTGTGAGCAGCTAATTGAATTGTTCTGATGTGTTTATATATCAAAGGGAAAAAGTGTGCAGTTATACCTGGCAGGAGCTGTCGCTGCTCATTAAACGAGGGCATAGTTCAGCTTCTGTCCTGTTCATTCCCATTTTAATCAGATGCAAAGTACAGAAAAAAAAACAAGTGAATATGCAGCCTCCCTTTGTGTTAGTCATTTAGCGTCCCGTGTAAATAGTCTCTCCAGGAGTCTGCCGATCACATGCTGTCTGTCTGACCTGGTCTGCCTCAGTCACTTGACCCCCATGTGCCTTCCATTTCATTTGCCTCAAAAACACTTACAGGAAAGGGGGGTGGGGGTGGGGGGGCGGGGGGGGGGGGGGGGGGGGGCAGTTCAGAACAGCAGAGTTGCAGAGGATCAGCCAAGCTGCTGGAAGAAGTGGGTAAGAGCCTGAATTATTTCAACCCTTATCGTTTATTCCTACCAGCCTCAAGCTGCTGATGGGGCTTCCCACCTCAGTCTCAAGGGGTTCCGCTCTTGAAGCATCTATGCAAATGTCGGGACCGAGGAAAGAAGGCTGGTTCAGCCACCGACTCCGCGAGGTTGTTCTTGTTCTTGCGAGGGATTCGCGTCTTTTTTTCCAACCTCGATGTTTTCCCCTCCCCATGTCATGAATACATTCATAAAGATCCGCTAAGAGACGGAAAATAAGAAAGGCGATCGTCTCCGGAGGCACCACCCCCTTTTTTTTTTTATTTCCCTGCCGTTCGACAGGCAGGGGAACGGGGCTGGTATCATTAGCATTGACATTAGCAGATGCCACAGTGATTCTACTGCAACTACAAAGACTCCCGGGTTCAAAGCCATCCTGGCTGGATAAACAGATTCCTGGAAAGGAGAGAGAGTGAGCGAGAGGGTGAGGGGGGGAAAAAATTCGCACCCCTCACTCAGAAGGCCTGGCGTGCTTCATGATCACACACTCCTGTATCTCCCGCGCTCTCTCTCTCTGCCGAGGTCTCAAATCTCCCCGGTGCAGCATTCATTCATTTAGATAAGACCCTGTTGTTCTTTCCTTTGGGGGTTTCGGGGCATAGAATTCTATTAAGATTCCTGATCGGGGCCCGATGTTACTCAATGCGTGCAAAATCCATTCAAGTTAACACTGGGACTGGGGTAGAAGATCATAGATGAATAGGGGGATGTGTTGCCTTGTTGTTAAACAGTTAATAAAGGGAAGCAGAGGCTGCTTCCCTCTCCCGCTGATTTGCATATACAGTGGCCACAGAGACTCTAATGTGGCGCTCCCGGTGCATGATGGGAGAAGACAGAGTGACAGCGCCTGTGATGAGTGACTGTGTACAGAGGCGTGATTCATGCGGTGCCGTTTGGGAGCGTTGCTCCCGTTCTCTAATAAACTCAGTTCTTTAATAAAGTGGGCTCTGTGTGTGCGTTTGCCTGTTTACAAAGCGCTTTCATCTCTCTAATCGCTGCTAGTGGCACTTCTCCTTCATGGCCCCTCGATAATGTGATGAGATTATTTTTGAGCAAGCGATGTGTATAGTTAAAATTTAAAAACACTCCAGGTTTTGCATTGTGTTTCTGTGTTTGCACTTTGTACTGCTCCGTGAACTTGTATCGACCCCGCGCGCTCCGGCTCCCTGCAAATGAAGACGTCTCTGAAATGAATAAAACAAATGATAATAAAATGTTAATAACACTAATGATGTGGAGGGTATAATTGCCCCTTTTTTCGGCTCTGTCATGGCAAGCTCCTGGCTCAGATGGGCGCCTGTCAGGCATGCCTGAGAGCGTTAGCGGTGGACGTGAAAGCCACGCCTGCTGGCGATAACCCCCTCCCCCTCCCCCCCGACCCCCCCCTCACCCTCACCCCCCAAAACCCGGCCCACAGTTCTAAATGAAGAAGGGCTTGTGGCTTGTGGCAGCTCCGGTAATTTGCAGTAATTAGACCTGTTTTGCGGAGGTTAATCAAGGCTGACGCTCAGAGATGAAAAGATGCGGGGGGACGGAGCCTGACGCAGCTGGTGACTGGATCCTGGATCCGAGGGTGGCTCCCGGCGTTCTCACATCCATCCAGAGGGTGTTGGGGGGGTGGGGGTGGGGGTGAGGGTGGGCAGTGAGATGGGCTTATTCTCCATCCCAAACCATCAGGAGGAGAGGTCGTGGGCTGGTGGCCGGATTGTCGCCCATTGTTGGGGAAATGGATGTCTCACGGACAGCTGCGGTGGCCCATGTAGACTGAAGGGCGCCCCATGTAGGCTGACGGGCGCCCCCGTAAATTCGCGCATGCTTTGATGGAGCGGGGAGGCCCTTCCCCGGGGCACCATAATCACCCCTTTCAGAGGCCATTTTCCCCCTTCATCCACAACATGTGTACCTGTGCCATAGGTCCCCTGGGGACCGAGGTTCATTACGGCCACCCATTATGCTGAGGCGGCCGTACCGAGAGGGGGTAATGGGCTGGAACCATTTACACTGTTTATCTTTGGCCCTGGATTCCCGATGACCAGGAATACGGTATATCGAGCTGCCCTGCTGGGCAGAGGGATTCCATTAACAGGCAAATAGTGTGAGTCTTGTAGCTTCTTTATTAGGGCTCTGTGGCTGCCTGATGGTTTGCAGCCCGGCAAACAGCTGTTTACTTATTCATTTATTTATTTATGTCCCATCCAGGAACTGGATATTGTGCTCCAGCCAATAACACATAGGAAGACTGAACGGTAGAGACTTCCTATGAAAGGCTTTGTTAGAGGCCCTCCTTGTAATCTGTCCTTTCGCTAAAACATTTTCTAGCTGGACCGGATTCTTGTCGCATTATTTCCATTGTACCGAAGCAAGGATTCACTCGTCCTCTCGCACACAGACATACTAGCGCCTGTCTTTTGGTTTGAGGCAAAATGAGGATATATCATCACGCATTGCTGTCACCATCGCGTCCCCGGCCATTCATGAAGAATGCTCTCTTAGCTCTAAGGGACTATAAATAAACCCCCGGTCACGCGTCAGTTATTATCGCCATTAGAGTTCAACATGCGACACACGCGAGGCCACTCCGTCAGGTGTCCAGCGGTCCCTCTCAGGCAGATTCTGACGCTTGTCGCCGTGGTCCTGGCGACTCTCAGCGAGCTCTGTCTCACCCCCCACCTCAGACTTCATTGCATGATTTCATCTGGCTCACAGTCAATACATGCTCCCACATAAAAAGCCCATTAGGAGGTAAATTACACCGAAGCCATGAGAGTCTTATTGACGTTCGTTTTTAGTAACGGGGAAACAAAACGGTTCTAGTGAGGCGAAAATTCTCTGGATGACGGATCTTGCATGATGGGGGGATTCTCTATTTTCTGTGTTGTGGTGAGATGCAGCGACTGGAACAAGGGTCTTTCCCACTCAGCCCACCACCTTTACTGTAAACTGTCAGTAATAAAAAGAAATTCTGCAGTCCCTGGGACATGTGAAGGCTAATAGATTTCCATCACAGCTATGCAGATTTTTACAAGATGCATTCATAGTAAGGCCTCATATCGGACCACAACTGTTAGCCTAAACTGTGTCTGGGTATTCATTCAGTTCAACCCTGTCCTCTATCTGAAAGTGAGTGGGAACACATTTGACCCCCCCCCCCCCCTACCCCCCAACACACACACACACACACACACACACATTACCACCAGAAACTTCCCCCAAGGAGTAATAAATCTCTCAGCTGAGTGTAACTCTTTCACTGTCATAATCACATTTCACGACATTTCGTAAAATCTCACCTGTGACCTGACTCCCCTGTGTCAGTGCTGCCTGCACCTCGCTGCGTTGCCTGAGCTACCTAACATAACCATCACAATAAAATAGAACAAATTTTCCCTCTCCATTTTCCTCTTTTTTTTTTTTGACGATGCCATGGTAGTTTGGCCACCTGCAATCCCCAAATGAAACGATGACTAACATGAAACCTGCTCTGAAAAATACCCTCTCCAGAAGTGTTCCTGTCAATGACACTGGGGGTACCAGTAGTAATGTCTGTTGCTGCTACCTTCCCCTGAGGTCAAGCTGAAGGCAGGCAGGTGCCTAACCTAAACTAATCAATTTAGGTGGTGTTTTTTGGAGCAACGAGTGTGGGGGGGGGTGTCAAAAAATCACAAGGTAACCCCATGTGATGTGGATAAAAATGACTAGACGGATGATGTTGTGGATTTAGGGGGAATTATGGGCATGGACATTTTAACACACCAATTACTGGTAGGGTTGTGTACCTCACATTCCTACCCAAGTCTATGCCTATGTCTGAAAGCCCCGCTCTGGATCACATAGAGACAAGGCTGAACCACATGTGAGGTATTGATGCAGTCGAGAGCTAAGAGCTAAATGAAGTGGGGAATTGCAAATGGCACAGTTGCGCATCAGCCTGAGGTTTTCGCAAAGTGCTTAGGCCGTGCATTTGCCGAATACCGCAAATGCGTTCGAAATATTCCATCCTCGTTGTCAGCATCTGCCTCTGATAGCTTAGCAATGGGTCCCCCATGGTAACCATAATGGGAGGCAGCAAACAAGGCAATTACAGAGGCGGGTAACGGCCGCGCTTAGCCGTCCCGCTAAGGGTGCAGTGCAGGGGAAGGAGCCACCAGAGCAGGGGCGGGATTAACAGAGTTGATTTAAAGGGATTAGCGCGTTCTGGAGATTGGAGTAGGTCGGGAACCCCCTGCTGCACCCTCTCTCTAACTCCAATCCTCTTCAAGTGCGCCGTGAAATTGTGTCCCTCATAATCTGGGATTCGACTTGATGAAGCCCTGTAAGGTTTATAGATATGGAGGATAAAGACAATGGGCATACGGTATTCAGCCAGAGCAGCATTACGGCTGGGACAAGTGCTCTACTGTCACTTGCATTAAGACGGGGTGGGTTTGACAGGAAACATCGTCTCCGAGCTGAACGGCCGCTATACACTATGAAGACAATACTCTTCAGGCCACACGGCATAATGCACATCCGTTTGGCAAGATAAGCCCGGTATCTCTTCGCTTGTGTTTCCATTTGTAACCCTCATCCTCCTTGCTAAGTAGCGGGGAGAGAAACCACGTTAATGTCCCCCATCCATCACCGCGTTATTAAACGGCAATTTCCACTCTGGAAAGTGGGGCCTCAGCGCGAGCGCAGTCACTTAAAATACAAAAGTGAACGTATGGCCATCGAAATAATGGGATGCGCAATATTGCACACACAAAAGACACATTAGCAGTAAAAACGGAGGGGTGTGTGTGAGAAGGGGGAAAGGGAGGGGGGTGTGCTTTTGTCACCAGTGTGCTTGAAGTACAATGCATGAAGTACAATCCCATCACATTGCCGGCCATCCCCCATTTAGCTGAAGTAGGAAACGGCGTGCCCGAACGTTTGGGTTTAACTCTGTAACTCCTACCAGCCTCGGCCGTTACCCTCCAAGCTGGAGCAGGGCTAGACCCCGATGATTGTCTCGTCAGTGAAATCATCGGGGTCCCGGGTTATCTTATTCATTTCCGATGGCCGTGGGGACCTGGGATGATGGCGACAGCAGTAATTATGTCTCGGAGCTCATCGGAGAGTTGCCGGAGAACACAAGTAATTAATGACTGTCTGCTGGAGCCGGTGACATCCTGCTCCTAATGGGACATTTCCAGAAGAGGGACTTTCACAACCGGCACTCCTACGCACAGCTACAGTCTGAATCACCTGTGCTGAACACGACTGGAAAAAAACAGCGGAAAAAGGTTTTTTAAGGAAAGTCTCACACTGAGTTTACTCTTCCTATCATACTCTTGCCAGACACATGATAATTAAGCTATAAATCTGGTTGAAAACCCCTTGAACAGGAGTGTTCAATTGGACGTGCCAATTTACTTTCGGATTACACCAATTTTCTTCGGGATTAGTGAAACAATGTACCAATAAGGCTTTCAGTTATCTTTAGGATGATTTTTTTTAAAAGAGAGAATATATTAAGTTATTGATGTAGAGGTTGCTGTTAAGGTTACACCATGCATTAATTTCAGTCAAATTATATTCGCATTTCTTCTCAGGTTCTTCACGCGTAGGAGTCGGCATTGGATGTTATGCTGAACATCAGTCAGAATTCCGCAGCTGTGAATTTGCCTCAGTCCCAAAAAAAAAACCTGTTTGAGAAGTAATGCCTTTGAAAAGCGGGCTAATTTTCTGCATATCCTTTCAGTTCCACATAATAAGACGAACAAACCTGACTGCTGAAGAAGGAACACAGTAGGATTCAGTATAACTACTGTGTCTCCAGATCTGTTTCTTTAACTTTTTTTTTTTCGTGGAAATGTAGCCCCTCTCTGATTCTGGCCGACGACCCAGGCTTGAGAAACAGCCAAATTTTCAATGTTAGCAGCATTCATTACTGCTGGACACGCTTTATATTTTTGTTTGTATGTCAATCATGGCCCATTCAGACCGTCAGCTACAGCCACCAGTGAGGGGAGGGAGCTGAATGGATTCAGTGGGCAGCTGTGCATTCTGAACATGGCGGGCTGGTCCTTGCTTTTAAACTACACTGCACTTCTGTTGATCCCAACCCAATAATAAAAAAAGAGAAGGCATCTCCTCAGCCTGCGAATTCTGCCTTACCACCATGGTGACTGTTTTGAAATGTCACATTTTCAGCTTTCCTCAATGTCGGCGCTCGTTTAGGGGAAAGGTAGCTGAGCCGGCCAGGGAAAACGTCCTAATGATCTGCGTTTTTTCTGCATTATCTCGCCAATGTGACAGACAGTTAAAAAAAAACAAAAAAAACAATGACGCCCATATGTGGAAACAATAGCCCAATATGCAGAGTCTAGCCACTGCTGACACTTAAAAAAGGGCCCTTGCCCTGGTGACAGGAGACACGGTGAGGGAAAATATCCCCTAGAAAAAAAAAAAAACTTGCCACCTCTTTGATGGATTAATCCACCGTGTCTTTGAACCTTTGGAGGTTTAGAGCCAGCTCTCCTTCTGCAACTCTGAAGGCATAACTCGCTTTGTGCACCATACTGCACTGAGCTAGTGGCCATTCCTACCAACTGTTTTGAGTGCTGGCACTCTAAAGCTTAAATTATATTATTCCCCAAATATTTACACTTAACCTCCACCCAACCTATGAGTCAGCTTTGGTTGAAAAGGCTAGAAATTCAGCTTGGTTCCTTGCCATGATTGCTATACAATGAGAGATATCAGAGATACGTGTGAAAGTTATACAGTAAAGTGTGTCAGATAATATTAATCTGCGACCCCACCCCTCATAAATCCACCTGAAGATTATCTCCATTTGTGTGTGTTACAAACCATCTCTCTGAGTGAGTCATGGAGCCTGGACCCCACAGAGCCGGCACAGCTGAACCTGTTCTCTGAGGCTAACGGCACCAGAGCAGGGTCCCACTGTGCTCCCACTGTGCCAGCACCTCTGGGCCATGACTCACGGGGTCATCTGGGGAGCAGGGAGAGGAAGAGGGCCACTGAGGTGCACTGAGCTGTCAAAGGCTGCTAAGAAATTTCCTCTGAAAAGAGACCAGCAGTTTTCCTTTACAGCTACCATTTAGAATGTCATTTAAAATCACTGATCTGAGGCGTCTTTTTTTCAGGGAAGAACTCTAGATGCCTCTTTATTAGTATCAACCTACCGCAATCCCTGTCAGTCCATAGAAGTCTACTGTGTTAAAATACTCATTTTAAAATAACAAAAAAGCTTTTTTGATATTAGGTGGAAGTGATGGTGAAACTGTAATGCACAAATTGATTGTTTGAGTGTTGTGCCGTACAGAGGATATCCTTGTCATTACCATAATGGGACTAGATCCTGCCCATGCATTTCCAGTTGCCCATCAGAATCACTTGCATCTTGTGATTACCCTGGTATTGATTTCAGATTATGGTACATGCTGCTTACTCAGAGACATTACCATCATCGTTGTCTCATTATCATTATTGCAATATTATTGCCCCTTACTTCTGCACCCATATAAAGTATGACATGCTCCCAACTGACTGCATACTCAGGTATGACATAGTGTAGGCCAATTTGGGCTGAGTCCCAGATCAGTGTATCATACCGTATCTAAATAAATTACTGCTGATTCCTCGTATGGATGAGATCATCCAGACCAGACTGTTGCCCTAGTCCACCCCATAAGCTATGCATCAGAGCTGTTCCCTCACAGCTGTACTATACTTATAAAGAGGACTTTTTTTCCATGCCTCTCATTTGATTTGATCCAGACTAGGGAGTTGCGTAATTCAGCCAATCAACACCCTTGCCTCGGATCGTGGGGAAAGAGTGGGAGGTCTGCGCGGTGTCACAGGGTTACCCGAGGAATCCACATCCACAGACTCAACATCTGTTGATGGGCCATTGTTCCGTGTTTTGGTTCCCCCTGAGCATCGAGCCTGTGCGCTGCACCCTTCCGCGCTACACACACACACACACACACACACACGCGCGCACACACACACTAATAAGGAGCTGAGCCGGTTCCAGTGACAAACGCTGCAACTACCAAAGACTTTTTCACTAACGCTAAGCCTCTTATCTCTGCTTTCTAGTGTATAACTTCGAGACTGCTTTCCGCCTCCTCAGCTCCTGTCTCTCGGCAGCACCGCGCTTCCCCACCCCCCACCCCCTTCTTATTGGGCGCTGTTGATGGAGAATCAGCACAGAGTCGCTCCTGGAGTGCTGGAAGTTGTATAAACCTCCACATCGTCTCCAGTGAAGAGAGAGAGAGAAAGAGAGAGAGAGAGAGCGAGAGAGAGAGACAAACAAACCAGGAGACGCCGAGTTGTTTGAAGCCCGCTGGGAAAGCGGGGAGGGAGTGAGGAGTGGGGGGGGGACCCCAGCTGGGGATGCTGTCACTTGAGGGGCCCTGCGTGGAGCAGCCGCACGCGCGGATCGGAGGCTCTAATTGGTTGTTCCTCTCCGCTGTCACGCTCACAGTCTGCCGCTGCCCGCCGTCCGTCCGAGGACGTGTTTGTTTCACAGCCAAAAGCAAAAACACCGACGTGTTAGGTGGTTGTATGAACTTAAATGTCAGTGTGGTGAAAGGGGCGGGTGGGTGCAGAAGCGGGCAGAATGTGTGACGGGTTTGGTGTGGTGTGATAAGCCAGAGTGAAGGAGTCCAGCGGCGGCGGTTCAGGTGAAAACATTTCTCAGTGGCCCCAGACCCAGATGGCCTCTCTGGTTACTTCTTTCCCTGCTGTCCCCCCCGAGACGCCCTACACAGCGGCGGGGCCTTCCGAGAGCAGGGCCATCAATCCGGTCCAACAGCTGACCTCTTGCCACAGTGCTGGGGGTACACTGTAAATGGCATTGTGATGACAAACTTTCCCTCCCCTGTAATCCAGACTCCATTAGGTCAGACAGCACCAGCAGACCCAGTAAGGGCTGAGTCCCTCTGGCCACCTCCAGAAAACTGCAGACTCAGAGGACAGAGATTTTGTGCAGTTTGTCACATTCGCGCTGGCCCTGGCTATTATGGGATATGAGGATACATTAAGGGTGTGTGGCTTTGCCTACCCCAGTGAACAGTTTGTCATTCCCATGTGTGCATATGTGCAAAGACACCCCTGCCACGGGCTTAAAATTCCAATTGTTTTACTCTTCTGCAGTCAAGCTAAATTTATCGCCGTCTGTCTTTTTACAGTCGGGACATCATTCATCTAATCTGTTTACAGTCAGTCTGTGTCTGATGATGTGCATTTCAGTCCTCATAACCAGACATCTTCAACACACTTCATTTTGTTCTAGTCCAAAATCTAATCTTGCGGTCTGATCATACCCCTCTTTTATATTCCCTGGATCCGATACCTCTCCTCAAATATAAACTCTGTCCTGAAATCATGTCTTTTTCCTTATCACGCTCAATGGCTTCTGAGGAAGAATGAGGTGAGCTGGGCTTGTCAGAATGCAGTCTGGGGCTTTTTCGTTTAGCAAACAGATTTATGGCTCAATAGATCATTGAAGAAGCCGGCGCCCAATATTTACCTGTCTGCTTCAACACCTGGTCAGGCTTTGACAGAGCTCTACAACAGCAATGTTACCAGCGTTCAGAATCTTACTCTGCATATCCACTTTGTTTTTGTGGAACTACTCAGAAGATACAACATCATTATAGAAGAAGTGATTTATTCACTTAAAATTAAATCTAAGTCTTTTTTCCCATCAAGGTCGATCCTCTCCTGTTGAGGTTCTGTTGTCCTGTCATCGCTCAGCTGTACATTGTTGTTTCTCCAAAGTAAGGATTTTAAAATGATAACGTTTCCATTTCACAGACATGGAGCATGACAAATATACAGGCCTGTTTTATTTATATGCAGTAGGGTGCTTTGTTTGAAGCGTTTTTTAATGTAAAAATAACAATGAGGATGGTAAAGAAAGTAGTGGGTGAGCAGCAAATACCATAAAGGAAAACATTGGGTGCTCAATTAAAGGGTAAAAGATGAAAATTATCTTGCAAAAACTATGATTGTACACCTAACTGTAACTTATACTTTACTAGTCAACACCATCTGTTTTTGACATATAATATATAATTAATGCATAAACCCTTATAAAAGCGTAATTCAAGGCACAATTCAAATGCTCATGAGTCTCGGAAAGGATGTTGTTTTGCCACATATGCCAGTCTGCGTCTCAAACGTCTGCATTGATTTGAGATTCGGAGTTACGGGATTGCTGTGGATGCCCGCGAGCGGAGTCGCACAGAGCTGGCTGTGATCAGCTGGGGCGACAAAAATCTGGAAGGAGGGTGGACTGCTGCAGGCAGAACCAAAACAGGCAGAAAAAAACAAAAAAAAACAAAAACAAAACAGCAATCCTGTAAGCTCTTTAATTTTGCCTCATCCAAGAAAGACGGCAGTCTGTTTTTTTGTTTTGTTTTTGCTTTTTTTTTTTTGGACTGGACTGGAAACAATGTGGGATCACCTGCCGAGTGCCGTCCTGGCTAGACAGAAGTCTGCCGTCGATACTCGGGGGCAGTCTGCGAAATCTTGCCCAAGGGGGCATTTCGCACCAAAATAACAAGGCCTCTCCAGTGATAGCAGAACCACAGGGGACAGGGTGAGTGAGAGAGAGAGAGAGAGAGAGAGGGAGTATGAAAGATGGAGAATGCAAGAGAAAGAGAGAGACAGAGAGAGAGAGAACTGTGACTCCAGTTCTGTGCATCTGTGAGGGCTCTCTCTATGAAGCCCCAGAAACCCCGGTGAGCCCCCTACACAGGTGCGAGCTAAAAACAGGCCGCCCTGCAACAGGAGATGAGACAAAGGAGCGGTGGAGGCGTGAACAATGGAGGAGGCTGGGACGGCTCGGTGTGTGTGTGTGTGTGTGTGTGTGTGTGTTGGGGGGGGGGGGGCTGCGGGTTAGGGAGGGTTGGTGACTGGAAACATCTTGCATCTCGCCTGCAGCTCCAGGAGCCCAGGCCTGGTCCCCTGCTGTGCTATGGGGTCCGGGGGCTGGCTTGTATCCCGTACGCCCCCTCCCCCCCAATCCTTCCCACCACACACCCCCCTCCATCCTCACCCACCTCTGTCTCTCCACTAGACCTGAAGAGGGGAGGGGGGGGAGGGAAAAAAAAACTCCTTGGTGAATAATTTATCGCACTCAAGCGCCCGGCCTTCCAGGGTGAAGCCAGGCAGAAAGAGGACAACACCAAACCACAGCGTGCTATTGCTTTTTCCAGACAGTCGCTCACAAGAGGGGGGGGGGGGGGAAGGTAATTCTCTCTTTTAATTTTTTTACCTCGGGCCAGCTAAATTTGGGTCACAAAAAGCCCTGGAAATCATAGATGTGCCTGATATATCTTTGGGGCGTGTCTCCCCCTGCTGTTGCGGTGTTCCTTCCTGCCATCCTAAAGAGGATCCAAGGTCAACTGGGACTCCCCACTGAGTGAAGAAGGGCCACTCCCATCCCATGAATTAGTGCAGAGTTTCACAACAAGACAGCCGTCCGCCTCCAGCACAAGTGGTCCCATTCCTTTTCCAGGGAAATGGAAGTCTGTACACGGTCAAACTAAATATTTTTTAACCAAGCTTTTGTTTTTCTCTAGTGGAAAATATGTGCCATTCCTTGTGTTGGGTCTGTAGTTGGGCTGGTGCAGGCTGAAACATCTAGTGTTCATGGTTAACTATGACAATAGATTCCTAGGCTGGAATTTGATGAATAGATTCTTACACATGCCAAGTGTCCAGCTGTCTCCACTGGAAACTGCCAGCTAATATCACAGGGTCATAGGTCAGCACAATGAAGTCTGTCCTGCACAGTGTAGTTAACAAGCATTTCATGGGAATCTTGAGGCTGTTGATGGTGAGGCGTATGAAGTTGCACGCTGTCATGCTGAAGGTGTGATCACAGCATCTCTCAGCACTGTGCTTCGGTCCATGATCAGCTGCTCCTTGACCATCTCGCTTAACTTAGTAAGGTACTCACCTTAGTGGGGCATTATGGGAGTTTATATTCAGTAGGACAGAAATACTATCCATGCTGTAATGTAATAAGCCATTGTCCTGGTAAGTGAGGTGAAGCTGTGAAGGCTGCAGCTATGGTCATTATGTGAGACATGGTTTCCCGCCGTTACAAAGACACTAAGAGAGGGAAAGTTAGTATGCAGGGTAGAGCTGCAGTTTAAATATGCACTCTGTGATTTCATGGATCATCTAAAATTTAGCTCTCAAAATTCTTTTTTTAGCATAAATAAGCATATGAAATGAAAGCCTGTTGCGGTGCAATCACACATGCTTTTCAGTTCTGATGAATTATATTGAAGATCTCAATAACTGGGCAATTACATATTAATAACAAGCAATTAGAGCAAGTGCACAAATGCTCACTATATTGGTCTTACAGCACTGTTCTCTTCATGAGTTGAATTTAATATGAACGAAATATTCGTTTGCAACATTTTTGTCAGAAACATTTCCTTGAAGAAAAAGAAAAGTTCTGGAACTTTGTCGAATGACACATGAGGTGATTGACGGGCGTATTGCTCCAGGCGTGAATGTTTTCTGAAACAATTTTTTAACACATGCAGTGGTTACTGTGAGTTTTGAGATTGCATTACTAAACCCCCTCGTCAGGGGAAAAAGCACTCCAAATAATTCAATTGCCTCTTGAATTGCAGCGAACATTCATCTCAGTCTACTTCATCTTGGGGGCAGGAGAGTGTTTCCCTCTCTCAGTCCAGTGGAGCCCACCACTCGTTCTCTCCTCTCCATATTACCTATGTTGAGACACTTAATACTTTCCCTTTCCTACCCCCCCCCACCAACCCCCACCTATCTGTCTATCCTGCCAAGTGGCTCCTGTACAAATGGCAGATAGATCAGTGTTGCTTTAGTTCTGTGTGGCAGACAGGCTGAGGGAGGGGGTCATTAATGTGGAGGGGGGCTAGCGGGGCGGAGGCTGAGGGTGGGCGGGGCTGCCGGACGCATGGCTGCTGCTGGGGTTGGGGTGGGGTGGGGGGATTTGAGGAGGTGGGTGTAGTACAGTAAGGAAGTGTGGGACGAGACGGGCAAGACAGTAGCAAAGTGGCCCCAAAGAGAGTGGCTCAAAGCCCGTGCGGAATCTGTCCTGAGTAAATATCTTCTCCCCTTAGCAGCCAATTCAATGTGCACTCAATGCTAATGAGAAAAGGAAGAAGTACAGACCATTAATTTGCTGTGTGTAGCAAACCAACCCCCCCCATCTCCCCCTCCCCCATAGTACTCCATTACCAAGGCCTTTTCGCCCCGGCAACAGCTGTGAGGCTGGGCTCCTTGCCATCTCCGTATTGATCGGCCCACACCCGCCTCCATTAGTGCCCTGGACTGCCCCCTCAAGGAAGCAGACTGTCTGCGGGGAGCGATCACTCCGAATAAATTACCGCCAAAACGCTACGTTGAGCCTGATAAAAGGCACACCGCTCCATTCCGCCCTTCCTTGAGTCCCCGCCTCCTTCTAAATGTGGCTTAGGATCCGAAAGAAAGGGAGGGGACAACCTGCCACTGGACCAAACCTATATAAGCCAAAAAGCAGGAGAGACAAAAAAAAAAAAAAAACAGAGCTAAGGTCGCAGGGTAAACTGTGCTGTCTCATCCTACAGTGGTGGGATTCCTGGATGCTGCTTGCCTGAGGGTGAGATGCTTCACTGCAGCGAGTGTGGGTGTACACAACCTGAAAACCCTGCACATATCTGTCTGTCGCGCTGTGGGGCTCCATCCAAACGCCGGCCAGAAAGCACTCATTATCCTTTGATGGGCCTGCTATGAATCTGAGGGTACTTTTTTAAAGTGGAGCCTAATTACCATGGCTATCGATTCACAGTGTCCGCTACTTATCACCGTGCAGCACTTCCTGGATAATGCCTACTCCCTCCTGAAAATGAATTCAGAGCAATTCGCGTTCCACGCCACCCTTGTGATTGTTTTTGTGTCATCACAATGGCCACACAATGGCATGTAATGCCTGCAACAAAGGCTGACAAAGGGGGCGCGTGAAGCAATATGTTAAAGTTATTCAAATTAGAGAAGTTAATACCTTTGTGGAAATAAAAATGGGAATCCAGCTGGAGAAAATCTGGATTAAAGGCTAAAGGGATAAAACCCCTGCCAGTTTTAATCGCATCTGATTTCTGTTGATGAATATGGCAGAAATTAACGCTGAACAGCTGAAATGAAATGCATATAAATTGATGCTTTAAGTGCGGCCGTCATCCGTCCTTAATTCAATAGATAGTAATCGCCGTGCGGGTGCTGCAGGGAGCGGCCTGCCACCCTTACAGATTTTAGTCTGCCCAAAACCACTCAGTGTAAGAACTGTTTAATTCATAGGGGTCTCTGGATTCACTTTTGGGAAAGAGGAACCCCGCACACACACTCGCTCACATCTGATAAAATTTCATCTGACGTAAAAACTGTGTAGGTCAAAACACCAGCTTTTACTTCACCGTGCAATAGAAGCGCTCATGGGAGCTACAACAGTGTTCTAGTACTGCTCTGTGCAACGTCATTGCAACATTGCAGTAACATTGCAATATTGCAACAGTATGGAAATGTTGTAAGAACGACACGCGCTCTGAGGGAACAAGCCACAAGATCAAGGGGCTGTATCTAATTTAAATAGCTGGCGTTAGCCTGCCCATTGGCGTGGGGAGTAGCTCCCCTTTATCTTGAACGCATCGTCCGACTCTCCACACCAGCCACGTCACTGCTCGCAGCTTCTGAACACTTGGCTGTCCCTCCATCTCGCATTTCGGTTGGCCCCGGTATGGTAGAATGAGCCTCCTGTAGCGTTCAGAACAGCTGAGTCCCTGCCCACCTTCCCCCACAGACAGTCCCCCTGCCTAAGTGTAATTTCTTGTTTCCCTTGGTGTGTAATTTTACATGGTATTCTTACTACTGGGTATGTGGTAGCTTTCTGTTCACAATGGTGTGGTTATTGCATAAAACAGTGAAGATATTGCATTGCGCTTACATGTCGAATCAAGAATGCACTTGTGACCTCAGCACTGTGTTTGGCCTTGACACATGTTTGAGTGTGGTTAGTGGTGTCCTGTCTGTGCAACATTTCATGCTACTTTATAATCTAATAATCACTCTATTCTCACTGTCTACTCGCGCTCTGGATAAGAGTGTCTGCCAAGTAACGCAAATGTACAATGTAAATATAACATAGGAGCACATATATGTTTAACCCTGCTTGAGAAAGCCTATTTTAAGACAGCAGAGATTACCGTAATGTGTTCATGAACTATTTTCAGTTCGCAGTCCCAATCCTTTCCTCAGCACCACCTCCTCTCCTGAGTCTTTTAGAAATGACTGGCTGAAACCCTCCAGGCCATTACACATCTAAACGCAGACCCCCCAAACCCCCCCCCCATCCCCCCCCCCGCTCGAGGTGAAAATGCATTCTGTCTTTGGACTCCAAGACAGTCCCTAAAGAGGGGAGAGGGGTCCTATGAATTTCACTAGGTAAATTCGTTCTGGATGGCCATGCCGCTGTTCTCACCCATACTCACAGGACCTTTGATTCTATGAATAACGAGTGACTCTTTGAAGAAACTCAATTCCTTGTGCATTATGAGGTTTTGTCACATATATTGTGTGTGTGTGTGTGAGGGGGGTGTTAGTCTTGTGGGAATGGCAGTCTAAGTGTGGTATCTAAGTCACAGGCAGAGAGCCAGGGAGCAGGAGACAGAGGGATGGAGGCGGAGAGAGAAGGCCTCGCATCAATCTAGCCACCCCCCCACTCTCCAAAACCCCGATGAAGCTTTCCTCGAACTCCAGTAATTGCTCCCCCCCCCCACCCCCACCCGCCCCCAACACACCGAGACTCTCCCGAATAACACAGTGCAGATGTCATCCCACTTATCAGCGTGTTCGCTGTGTGGCTCAGAAGTCTGACGCGGCTTTCATACATAACAACCCTTCAGAATCACACCGAGGGATCTGTCGGCCCGGGGCGATGGAATGTGACAGCGCTCTGTCAAAGCAATGGGTTTCGACGTTCGGCAGGACGGAGTCTGACAGAATTGTGCTTTGCAGGGGGAGTGAGAAAGAGAGAGAATGAGTTTCCCTCTCTTTTTATTCTCCCTCCCATATGAGGGGGAAAGTCGGGAAGGCATGTAATTCTTTTTTATCCGCGGAGCAAAATGAGCATAATTGTACAGTAATGAGTCTTACAATGCTGTACAATTTTCTATTACGCAGTCACTGCGGTGCTGCAGGAGGGGCCGGGGGCCACTGTCTACGCCCCACTTGGTAAACAGTGGCAAACTAAAACGCAATTATATAGGGGCTCTGGGAGAGCATAGCTGCCGGGGTGTTTCCGCCCATTCTAGGAGTAATAGCGCGACTCATTCTTTGGCCATTTAAGGATCTATGGATTAACCCGGCAGCTTATCTTTCGATGCAATGCCCTTGTGCCGGAGCACGAGGATTTCACATAAACGTAAAGATTTCATGTCTCTGTGTGCGGGACAATGAGCCGTTTACATAGCCAATTGCACAGTTGTTTGAAAGGGGAATTTGTCATGTGTGTAGGCACTTGGGTGGTGTTACTCACATCTTAAAAAGACTGGTGATTCTGCAGAGGCCAAGGCTAAAACCTGGAGCATGAAATGCAGAAAAGAGGAGGCGGTGAATGTTCCAGTGGTCACCGAAAGGACAGAATAAAACACTGCAGCGTAACAGTTTAGGACAGAGGGACCCATCTGAAATCAGTTCCTCGGTTCAGTTAGGACGACTGTGACCCTAATTTTAATGGTTATGTGGCAAAATGTGAACCTTAAAATGGTTACATAATTTGAAGTAATTTGCAGCTGCGGAACAATGTACTGTATCCTCCGACTGTAAAATCTGTTATGAACTCTGTGACCCATGCCGGCTCATTTAACCCTATGGGATGACTTCCGGAAAAAAGAAGCATGGGTCTGAATGAGTCATGATGGTCAGGATCATGGACAAAACATATTCCAAAACTCACAGAGGCTCCACAGATAAATTACAGTTCAGATGGTAAGAAGCAAGTTGGATACACCCAATTAGAGTGAACCCAGGGCTGGATTAAAAGAAAAAAAAATCTTATACATACTAATCACACATTTCCCTATATAGTAGCAGTGGTTTATGCTTTGAGTAAGCATATCTGACCTTTGACTTCAACAGTGCAAATAAATGGTCTGTCAGTAAGTTTTGATCTTGAACAATTGCTGCTTGCAAGTTTCCATGGTTGCCATATATGTATTTTAGTTCTGTCACTCATCACAGCTATTTCAGTTTGTAAAATGCTGTTCCACATCAACAATGTTTTCATCTGCATTAAGATTTCCAGAGGAACTATATATGTTTGACAAATACAGAGCTTTCATGTGACAGACTGGAATAAGTGTCCTCTTTTTATTTGCTTTCTCAGGAGGAATATTTTCAGATCAGCTCCTTTCACTAACTCAAGTTGTAAATTCTGTAAAATAAAATACATTCTAAATGAATGAGCAGCCTTTTAGATGTGGAAGTTAGCTCTTTCAGTAAGACACAGAAGTGACTGACATTTCAACCAAAGGAAAAATTTAAAGGAGAAACATCAAAAATAGCCTGCTGTCACCCCATCTTTAAAGCTTACTGGAGCCGATGCTCTGGGAAAGATGTGAAAAACTGTCCCCTATTCTGCTGTCTGTGCCGTGCAACACATCCTGGACAAACAGACCGAGTGCACAAATGTTTACCCATCCTGCAATTCTTCCAATAGAGAAAGACTGAGACACCTGCTTTCTCGCCACCCCTCTCAGTTAGCTGGGCATCAGCTCTCTCTGTCAGCTCTGCCGTGATGCACAGTGACGACGAGTCACAACCTTCCCGACTTGTGCCCCCCCCGCTATCAGAATCCCGGGAATCTGTGTGACACCTCGGCCCTTGAGGAAGGTGCCGGTGTAGCTGACCGTGACAAGCAGAGTTTGATGCTTTTTCCTCCTGCGCTTGACAAGCATCCGGCCCCAAAACATTCTGACATTCGCTGTCGTTCATTGACTTCTTCTTCTCCGCTATACGGTAGCCGGCCTTTGGAGCGTTTGCGGTGAGAGATTTGTGAAGCATTTGATTTGACAGTTTGAAGGGTTTAGATGTCTTTCAGACAATTGGGCATCTGGCCGTACGGTCGATTGGGACCGATTTCTTCAGCCTTGTATTAGTCCACCTCGACTGTTTACACAGACTCCTACATGATTTTCAGTGTGCTGTCTTCATTGGCAATCATTCACCTTGCACTTGGACTCTTTTTCAGTCCCATGTCCATACCACCTTTCCTAAAACGTCCGCGGTCTTGTTCGGGGATCAGACCGCCTGAAGAGATAAGCACTGTTTCCGAGTGTGCCGATCAATTTTATCGCTGCCTTATCTTTCTGATTACACGGATTGCTATTATTCTCCAGTTCAGGGCTGATAACGGGACCCAAGTGACTTAATCGCGTGGAGAAAGTGACGGGCAGCCGGTTGCCGCGCCGGGCCGCCCGCGCTGTGAGGAAAACCGGCACGTCAGCAATAGAGCGGATCTAAAAAGCTCCCGAGCTCAGAAACCGCGGCTGAGCTTCGTATCTCAGCTGTGTTCGGTGCTCTCCCGCTGTGAAATTAAGTCACTCGCACACACAGCTCCACCGCTTTGACCCACCGGGGCAAAATCTAATGTGCGGTTACTGCAAGGAGAGGGCAACCTTTTTGCTGGTTGTGCAGTCAGGCGCCAAAGTTAGCCCAGCACGCCATTCCGGGAGGTGGCCCTCCATTCTGTGGAAATGGCAGTTCTTTACCCCCATCCATCCACCTGCAATAGAATTCTCTGTCACAGATATAGAATCTGATCTGGGTGAACGGGCATCCATCCCCACTCTGCTTGGTACTAACTCCTCTACTTTTTTTTAGTGTGTGATTTCATATGGGCTCCCATCCACTGCTAAATCTGTGGTTAACCAACCCTACTGAATCCCTCGGCTCCATTTGTCTTCATTCTTGGCAAGACAGTGACACATCGCCCGGCGACCACTGCTCCGGGGGCGTGTGGTATGACAGTAATCCGGATTCCATTCCGTTCTTAACCCCTAAAATGTAAGAAGTCTGTCCTGTTTTCATGGCTGTTGAAACAGTGGACTTACAGGTATGTGGCATGTGGCATGTGTGTGAACCCAAGGATTCTCCAAATGACACACTTTTGTTACTATATATTTGTGTGCTTGTGTGTATGTGTGTGTGTGTGTGTGTGCGTGTGTGTGTGTGTGTGTGTGCCTATGCAGTGAAGTGTAGAAGTGCAGTTTCAACCATTACAATTCTTGTCAAATATCCTGTAAGAGCGGTTCTGAATTTGAGGTCAGCGTTCTGCCCTGTGGTCCTGAGTAAGATGCTTCACCTGAGGTGTCTCCAGAGGCACACCACCTTCATGAATGTATTCTGGAACACATGTGTAAGGCACTTGGCCGAAGATGTCGACCGCACTTCCGATGATGGAAGGCAGGACCCGCGCCCCTCGCTGGTTTACTCGGCTCCTCGCTCTCCGAGGCTGCGGCCGCTCCAGCGGGGGAAGCCCTGGGTGCAAATTTGCTGCGGCCCCCGCGGCTCGGCTCGCAGTGATCCGTCAGGTGCTCGCTGGAGCCTCTCGGTGACAGACAGTGCCCCCCCCACGTTCCACTCGACCCGCTCTCCCGTGGAAACTAAATTAAAAACGCCTCGCAGCAGCAGACAACCGGCACTTCCCCCCCCCCACACTCTCCCTTCTCCCCATTCTCGCCACACTTCATGATCATGTCTTCCACCAGACAGTCCCCGCACTGCTCTCTAATTCCTTTAACTCTTCATTTGGTTTTAGTGCCGGGGCTAATCCGCGGCGCAGCTCCGGCGGATTTTCGTGCTATTCCAAATCCACATGCGTGGCTGCGAATGCGCAAAGTTACACTTCGGTATCACGGCTCCGCGGGACACCCGTTCGCTTTTTCCCCTGAGCACAGTAAACGGATTCACTCCGATCATGTATATGGTTACACATGAGCTGAGACATTTTTCATACCCCCCCCTTCCGTGAAACTGTTGCTGTGGAGACCGTGTCACGCAGCTATGGACCTGAAATGGAAAAGAGTGCCAACACGTCCACGGTGTGTGCAGGCTGCCTGGGATCAAATCTACATTAGAGGGGCTGACGTGGACCCTGTGACTCATTGCTCCGGCTCAGGAGATAAGAGGATGGAATGCAAAATGCACCTTTCCCGTGGCTACGGTCCCGTGTGGATGTGCAATGGTGGAGTGGGGGAGGGGCTTGGTAGAGGGGGTTTGGAGTCGCTCCACACCCGTCTGTTACCTAATCCCAGGCACCGTGTCAGAGCTATTATGGAGCTGTCACTGTAGGCTAGGTGCAAGGTCTCCCGGGAGGTACCAGGGGTAAAGCGCGTTTGAGAAAGGTGTCAGCTATTTCACCCAACACGTACTCCTCCGTGTTCGCTTTGATAGCGGATGTCAAAGAAAATATAAAAACATGAGAGTATGTGGAAAACTGAACATATCCATTCTATCCCATTAGATGCAGGATGCATTGGCACAAACATCTTTGATATTTTTTGATTTAAAACAGGGACAGCTAATCCTTGAGGGCCTTAGTTCAGCAGGCGCTCTCGCTATGTTCTTAAGCCACCTAGAGTGGCTTGTAAGATGAAAGGAGTCCAGGGAAAGGACTTTTGCATGTACAAAGTGTTCATAAATCATACTTTTATGGGTCACTGGCTCTGTACATGCCTGATATGTCCAGATAAACACGTTTCCCAAGGGGTCATTTTCAAATACATTTTCAAATTGTTGAATTTTCATGGGAAATTCAAATCCACTTCAATCTCCAATTGGATATAATAATTACACGTTGTAATTGTAAGGAGATAATATGTCAAAGAAGGACCTGACTTTAAAGGCAAAAAAAATCTCAAAACAGAAGTGGTTACATTGGTTTAGGTTTTGAAATAGTTAATGCTCACTTTAATATTTAAAATTGTCTTTTGTTCTTGACCTTGAACGCAGCTGTCTGGAGAGAGACTGTCCATAAGTCTGGAGACAGAGATGAGTGGAAGTGGGTGTTTAAGTGAAAAACCTGCAGACACTGTAGCCCTCAAGAGCCAGGACTCAGAGAGCCTTACATGGTGCATGGCAGGGCTATGGGCAGTGAATCCCGCACTCTGTATCTCTATTCATGGCTGTGGGTTCAGTTCCTTAATCATCCCATCATTACCGTGTGCCAACCCCACAGAGGTGACCAGAGGTTTGGAGGCAGAATTCGGGAGTCATGGATCAAGCCCCGGAAGGGGGGGAGAACAGAGAGGGACACCTTGCCAACGATGCGCACCCCCCTACCAATCCCCCCCGAGCCCCCCCCTCCGGGCCTGTCGACTGTAATGGAATCCAAGGTGACAAGTTCACATCCTCTTCCAGGGAGCCCACTCTCCTGACCTACTTTTCCCAGCACTGCACCACAAGCACACCCGCGCACACACGCGCTCCCTCACTCGCTCGCTCGCTCGCTCGCTCGCACGTACGCACGCACAGCCCTGTCCTCGTAGACGTTAGCCCCACTTTGCCAGCTGAAGGAGAAAATGTGCACACACCCGTCTGTGTCCCTCCCCCCTCTGCCATTTCTCAGAATACCTCATCAGTGGGCAGATTGCCAAGGGGTGGGGGGTGGGGGGTGCTGGTGGAGAGCTGCTGTGCCCAGTTGCCAGCATAATAACAACTGAGCCCCTGGTTCAAAGGAGTGATTCAAATGACAATGAAACACTGAATAGGGGCAGTCAATAAAAAGACTCCCATTGACCGTGTCCGTGAACAAAGGCGACATGACTCTGATGCAGGCCCGCAGTGATTCGTGGAGGTTACGTAAGCGTCCTCCGCAAGTCCAGACGTGGCCACCTTGGTAAGGAGCGCGTGAGTCTTGGAGGAAGAGGACGTGGCCGGCCTGCTGCGTGGTGCGGCGCCAGGCCAGAGCACCAGCTGGGCATTGTAATCACCCTGCAGGGGCCTTTCTGCCCGGCCTCTGAGAGAAGGTGGGGCAAGCATGGGACCGGGCCGCCCTTCATGCATCCCTGCCCGTCTCCGTGCGGAAGGCGTGTGCACGGCGCGGCGCGGCGCGGAACGGCGGCACGCTCTGCGCAGGCCCAGACGGGGGTCCTGAAATATTCATCGCATGTGCACTTGTGCCTGAGCATGTGTGCTGCATATGCGAGTGCAGCGTTCGTCTGTGTGTGTGTGTGTGTGTGTGTGTGTGTGTGTGGGCATGCAGGCTGGCGTGCATGTTTCTCTTTGAGGACACTGGTGTACAGAAGGGGGCAGGGCAATGGGGGGGGGGGGGCCTGGTGTGTGTGTGTGTGTGTGGGGGGGGGGGGGGGGGGGGTTGAGTGACAGCTCCTGCATGTCTTGATCTATCCCCTAGGGGCTGAGTCAGAGCGGTGGGCGAGGTGTGAGAACCAGCCGGGGGAGGGAAAGGGCGAATCAGCCCCAAGTTCCCAGCATGCCGATCTCTGCCAGCTGAGACATGGGCGTCCTTTTCAAATGACAGAAACAGATTTTTTTTTTCTCTCTCTCTCTCGCTCTCATTCTTATAGAGAAAGCAGACACTGCATCAGACAATGCTGTTGAGAAATCTATTCACTTTAGCCCTCATTGTCTCTCAGCTGGTAGCAATCCAAATGGCTTATGTGGAACCACGGTGCTTTGTTTTTACTGGATGAGATGCAGTTTGGCAAAGCATCAATCTCTGAGCATGGGGAAAGGTGAAGCTCAGCTCTGCGCGTCTGTGCTGGTGGTCGGATTAACCTCAGACCCTCATGGCTGGGAATACTGGTGAAAAATATGTCATCTCTTGCATGAAAACCCGAGTTCTACAATCAAAGTTGTTTGGCATTGAATAGACCACCATTTTTACCGTGCTTGAGAACAAGGTGATTTACCTATTACACTCAGAGAACACAGTATTGAAACAGTACCAGCTGCAATCCACTTTGTGGAGATTGATATGTGGTGTAAAACTTATCTTGTCTTGTGTTAGTTGGCCTGTATCAGTCAGTGAGTCATTGCATTTGGTCTCTGCCTGCCAATAGCATCTGTTCCAAGACTCCGCCACCGTAGTGTGTGCTCAGTAAATCAGGTGGAGATATGAAATTCAATAACTGGCAGGGTTCTGAACGTCCGCTTCTGCACATAAGCAATCATTGCGTATTTTCCGCCCCACTGCCTGCTCTCTGTAGCCAGGGCCTTCAAGTGTTCTCCCTATCAGCCACACATACACACACACGTGCGTGTACACACACACACATATACAGAGAAATACACACACAGGCACACACACACACACACACACACACATACAGAGAAATACACGCACAGACACACATGCACAAACACATACACACACACAGATACACATGCACACTCATGCGCAAACACACACACATGCACTTGTGGGTGCACACACACACACACATATACACACACCTACACACATGGATATACGCAGATACACACTCACAGATGCACACGCGCACACACACACACACACACACACACACACATGCACTGGCACAAGGTAAGCCGCGGCTAATTACAACAGGGTGGAATAAAAACATGTCTGCTGCCACACGTTAGGCAAACAAACTCCATGGCTCATATCCTATTGTTGAGCAAGAGGCTCAGGTGAGCTCACCCACCCTGTGCAATCACTGGGCCCGGCTGCTCAATAGCAGGTGGAGCCAGTCAGTGAGTGCACAGCACACTGAGTAAGAGTAGGAGAGGATGTGTCATCAAAGGGCTGGGCAGCGCTACTGTGCAGGAATCTCATCCAAACCCAAAAAAAAAAAAACCGCAAGGAAGGATTTTCACCTGGGACTGCAGTGCTGTGCAGATAGTTTCAGCCCTTCAAGCACTGATCCTAGGACAGCATACACCTTAGTGCACAGACACAGTGTCAGGATTATTGGGGGTAAGCAGATCCTGCATCAGACGTCGGGGATAGACAGCACCGTGGAGCGGTGCAGAGGCCCACATTGACACACAAGCGTATCGCTGTGAAAGATTTGAGTATTTACAGCCGATGCTGAAGAGCAGTTGCAACAGGGAAACAGAGAGGAGGAAATGCTGCATTCCTCCAGCTAATTGCAGCGAGCCGAGGTGAACATTTCAACAGCTGTGCATGGCTCAAGTTTTCTGAAACGCGGAAGTTTCGAAACCCGGAATGCGAAGCGTGTATTCCCAGAACAGGTTGCCAGTTGCCTCCTTTAGCAGTCTTTTACGGCACTTTTGTGGTGCTGTTGTTTTGAAGCAGCGCCTCTAGCTCTGCCTTTTTGCATTGACAATGAGATGCAGCTGAGACGCTGGCGACAGCGTCTCTCCCTCCCTCCCTCCTTCCCTCCCTCGGTTGAAGCCTGTAAACCGCAAAGCCTCGGAAAACAAGCACATTATTTGTATCAGTTGTACACCCGTTAATGCTGCATATTACATGACTATACCTCCCATATGTTTGATCAGGCAAACAAAGTGCATTGTATTGTTGGTGTAATGATGTCCCCATGGTGGCTACCCCCACCTGTTCCATTAATAAGCGATGTGAGGTGGTGGTGGTGGTGGTGGTGTTGTGGGGGGTTTGGGGGGTTTGGGGGGGGGGGGTGGTAGAGCAGGCGCCGCGCTAACGATGCCGTCAACAGCGACTGCACTTTGAAGCGTCTCCCAGTAGTGCGTGTTAGTAAACTGGAGAAACGCTCCATCACTGTCAGGTGCCAAATTCGCGGGGAAAGCCGGCTTCCTCGCAGCTGAAAGGGATCTTAAAAGCCTTTCCCTGTCTGCCAATCTTGTACACTTTTGTTGACAGCGAGAAAAACACAACAACAACATATTAGGGAGCCCCTCTTCATCTCGCCTGAAAACAAAGAGCTAATCTGTTGCTTAACCCTCCTCGGCCGTGCTTCCTAAGGTGTTTGGCAACCGGGACGTGGGCGTGTTGTTGGCAGTCTGCGGTTGGAGTGTAGTCACCGCGGGGGTGTCTGGGGTTCTGACCCGCCCCAGTCTGGTTCAAACCGCACCTGTCCCTTCAGGGGGGGTCAGACCAACAGGAAGGACAGCATCACAGCGGGAGGGGTTTGATATGGATTGTAGACATCGGTAGGTGTCACAGTTACAGGCCACAGATTATACATGAGCATGATGGTGCAGGCTTTTGCTGTGAGCCCCGTGATGCTTGTGCTATGGCCCAGTCTTGCCAATGGCAGGATTTGCACTAGAAATGGAAATGCTAAGGTGAAGTTAAGAGCTGGGCCTCTTAAATGCACTGCAGGGGCTTTTTTCTTCAGTTGCTGGAACCTGGTGACTGGCTTAATACTTCTGTCAGTAATGGAGCCACATTACATTACATTATTGTCATTTAGCACAAACTCTTTTCAAGAAAACTTACAATTTTATTCATTGCTACAGTTGGACATTTACTGAGGGAAATTGTGGGTTAGGTACTTTGCCCAGGGGTACAACAGCAGTGTACCCCAGTGACCTTTTGGCTACGAGCCGTGCTCCTTACCACTACACCACACTGCTGCCCACATCGTGTGTAGTTAAGTTTTTCAATTTTCATCATTGATGCCAAAATAAATCATCTGTGCTTTTGAGAAGAGAATTAGCCCTCTGTCTTCTATGTAAAATCACAAGGTCAGCAGAGTCTATAAGACAGCATACCCATTTGTCATGGTGTCCCCTGTCATACGCTATTTATGTATAAATATATATTGATGAAAAGTCACAGGAAAGCATTTGACATAATCCTGGTCATATTGAATGTTTCTTTTATAGTTCAAGGTAAAAGATTTTGTTGAAATGAGAAGGGCTACTTTCCAAGTGGGGGAAAACAAAAACTCAAGGATTAAGGGTGATCAGAACACCGCCAGAAAAAGACAATGGAAAACTGGAGTTATGGAGCAGCGACATTTGCGTTAGCCATACTACCATCTGCTGATTTTTGGCACCCCGCGTCACTTCTGAAACAATGGCGAAGGGGAACAGCAAACGGAAGATTACGGCGAGTCAAGACATGAGAGAACAGAAAAAAACGGGGGACCAGACTTTTCATATCTGCTGTGGGGAGGGGGTTGGACAGGCAGGAGTCCTGGGATACTGATGGGAGATAGACCTAGGGAACCATCAACCCCATCCAATCAGTAGAGACAATGGTACAACGTGCTCGCCCCTAAACCCTCCCAAAGTCACAGAAGTCACAGTGTCAGCTCTGACGGGAGAACAAAGTAACCAGGACTCCTCATAGGTACAGAAAAGAGCAGCAACGACACGAAACTGCCTCTGTTTGTTTGTTCTGATTCGTTTCCCCTTTGTCTTCAAAGTTTTTTTTTCACGAGTCAAGTTTTCACTCCTTATTGGCGGCATTGTTGCAAGCCAAACTCCGGCACATCAAAGGAGACGCCGAGTTGTTAAGAGGCGAACATCTTCATCACAGTGCGACGGCGGGTCCTCCCGGGGTGAGCCTGCGCCGGGGGGGCGCCGTCTCCGCATCGTCTCTCCTCCCTCTCTCTGCACCCCCGCTAATCAGTGAAACCTCGCCCGCGGCCTCCGCCGAACGCGCCGCCAAGGAGG